>NC_057743.1:28153905-28216706 GCF_004010195.1 Chiloscyllium plagiosum
AACCCTCCACCACCACCCTCTGTCTTCTACCTTTGAGCCAGTTCTGTATCCAAATGGCTAGTTCTCCCAGTATTCCATGAGATCTAACCTTGCTAATCAGTCTCCCATGGGGAACCTTGTCGAACGCCTTACTGAAATCCATATAGATCACATCTACTGCCCTGCCCTCATCAATCTTCTTTGTTACTTCTTCAAAAAACTCAATCAAGTTTGTGAGACATGATTTCCCACGCACAAAGAAGTTCCTTCTCAATTCAGTTCTAAATCTGCTCCCCCTAATTTTGAGACTATGCTCTCTTGACCTAGCTTCACCCGCCAGTGGAATCATCCTTTCTACTTCTATTTTATATATTCCTTTCATAATTTTATATGTTTCTATAAGATCCCCCCTCATTCTTCTAAATTCCAATAAATATAATCCCTGTCTACTCAGTCTGTCCTCATGAGCCAACCCCTTAACACTGGAAACAACCTAGTTAAACCCATCTGCACCCCTTCTAGTGCCAGTACATCCTTTCTGAAGTAAGGAAACCAGGTGTGGCCTCACCAGCACCCTATATAGCTACAACATAATTTCTCAGCTTTTAAATTCAATCCCTTCAGCAATGCAAGACAAAATTCCATTTGCCTTCTTAATTACCTGTTGGACGTGCAAACCAATCTTCTGTGATTCATGCACAAAACACCCAGGTTCCTCTGCACAGCAGTGTTCTGCAGTTTCTTATCACTCAAGTAATAGTCCTTTTCACTGTTATTTCTACCAAAATGGATGACTTCCCATTTATTAACATTGTACTCCACCTGCAAGACCTTTGCCCATTCACTTAAACTATCTACACCCCGTTGCAAAGTTTCACAGTCCTCCGCATACGTTGCTGTACCACTCATCTTAGTGTAATTTGCAAACTTTGACACACTACACGTGGTCCCCACCCCCAAATCATCTATATAAATTGTGAATAATTGCGGTCCCAACACTGATCCGTGAGGCACATCACTAGTCACTGACTGCCAACCAGAATAGCACTCATTTATTCCCACTCTTTGCTTTCTGTTGGTTAACCAATTCTCTATCCATGCTAATATATTGCCAGTAACACCTTGCATCTTTATCTTATGCAGCAGCCTTTTGTTGGGCACCTTGTTGAATGCCTTTTGGAATTCTAGATAGACCACACCTACTGGGTCCCAGTTGTCCACCATGTTCGTAATGTTTTCATAGAATTCCAAAAGGTTAGTTAAAGATGACCTGCCCTTCATGAACCCATGCTGAGTCTACCCAAAGGGACAATTTCTATCTAGGTGCTTTGCAATTTCTTCCTTGATAATAAACACAAGCATTTTCATCAACTGTGCCTGGAGGATCATCAACTCGGTGAAGGACGCTCTCTGGGTGGTCCGAAACCTGTTGATCTTCCAGCTGAAGGAGTTGACCCCGACTGAGTGTTGCAGACTGGCACATTCCAAGGTCCAGGACTACGTGTTGAGGGACGCGCTGAAGCTTGGGGCAGCTGCCGCCAAGGCGCGGTGGGGAAAGACCACCGTGTAACATCTGCCTGCCTAAAGAAGAACAGGGGGCCCACCCAGTCATTTGGGCTCTGCTGACGCCTCAGCAGAAGAGCTGGATAGTAAAATGTACAGACTTGTATATGGGAAAATATAAATCTTGATGTCTGTATGTAAAGAGATGTAATTGTGCACAAGAATGGCATGACCAATTGTAAAGAGATCCAAATAATTTTATGAATAAAGTATATTTTTGAAGTAAAAAAAACACACAAGCATTTTCCCCACTACAGAAGTTATGCTAACTGGTACATAACTCCCTACCTTTTGTCTACCTCCCCTTTTAAAACAGTGGCATCATAAAGAAAAGTGCTAATCCAAGTCCCTTTTTCTTCGGCAGTTTCTTGAGATCGAGGATGGCTGCCATTCTAGTTCAGTTGCTGTTGCAGTTCTGCAGGTTTTTGTTAACGATTTGATTTTGTTTTTGTTAGAGTGCCCCAGCAGGGACTGTCGAACCTGTTGAAGTTTTGTTTAAAAGAGCAGAAAGTTGACAAGTAATTGAGTTGAAGTATTTAAAATGATAAAGAGGTTTGCTGTTGGTGTTGGATATTTTGGGATTGAAGTTAATAGAAATTTGTTGTGTAAAGATATCTATCAAGTGATTTGAAACAAAATTAGGTGAATGAAGTTGAAGTGCAGCTCAAGCATGATCTGACTAAATGGTGAAACAAGCTTGAGAAGCCGAATGGCCTCCCTTCATGACATTGTAAAATGAATTTGTATTTGATCTCACTTTCTGTAATATGATTCAAGTACCTAATGTTTGGTCAATGTTGACACAGATAGACATTGCTGTTTGCTGCAACAAGTTTATCCACACAAATAACATCAACTTCGAGAAAGCTTGTAAATTATTGTGGGTTTTATTCACTGTGGGGCTTTGGGAGAAGATGTATTACAAAATGATGGGCAGCCAAATATGTAACAAAAAGGCATGTGCCTGTTTTAGGACAGGGCAAATAACAAAAAAAGTGTGATTAGACAAATCACATTTTCAATATGCGTTCAATATGATAAACTTCATGTCCAAGTCACCTCCTTTCTTGGAACTATATTGCTGTTGCTGCATTTTTGTTGGATTAAAAACCCTGGAACTCCAAATGGCCTTCAATGGTTCAGGAAGTAGAGTCATGACCATCACCACCTTCCCAAGGGCAAAAAAGGAAAGGCAGTAAATCCAGGGCTTTCCAGCAATGCCGGCATCTAAAGAGTAACTATGAAATGTATATAGTTGAAAAATGTGTTCCTTGGATATACTTATTTTGGAGGTGGTACTGCAAAGGTTCAGAAAATTAGTTCCTGGGATAAGAATGTTGTTCTACATTGACTTTTTGAATACATTGGATCTATACACTGTTTAGATTGAAATATATTTATGTACAAATGTCTGTCCTAGACTGACTTAGTCATGTGACTCCTTCCATGCGGCACACACCGTACAGACAGACAATTCAAGCATCACTTCAATAAACTCCTCCTGGGGACAGTGATGATACTATGGATTTAAGAGGTGTTTTGTGTCCAGTTTTTTTTTAATGAAAGATTGAGAAAGAGGTGCTTCTGTCTGTTGCAGCTAATATCTGGGGTTCTCTTCCTGCTGCTAGAATTGCATGTGAGACAATCTAGAGCTGAAAATGTGTTGCTGGAACAACGCAGCAGGTCAGGCAGCATCCAGGGAACAGGAGAATCGACGTTTCGGGCATAAGCCCTTCTTCACAATTGAAATATAGACAAAATAAAAATAAAAGAATTGCCTTAACTGAAACTCTATCAAAATGCCTCACAAAATAATATATATTAACTACTACTAATTAACTGTTCCAATTTGGTAACATCGGACAATCAATTTTACTGTATTTGCCTTTGCCAACGGTGTGCTTATAGGATGTTACCAAATTGGAACAGTTAATTAGTAGTAGTTAATATATATTATTTTGTTAGGCATTTTGATAGAGTTTCAGTTAAGGCAATTCTTTTATTTTTATTTTGTCTATATTTCAATTGTAGTGTAAAAATGAAATGTCTTTTACATAAAGTCAAGCAGTTTGACAAATCAAATTACATCGGGAGTGCAATGCCTTACACTTACCTTGAGGGTAATACATTTTCAATTCTTAATATATTTTCAGCGGGTAGGTCTGGTCAATAACACTAAAAAACACAAAAACCACAGTGAAGATACTGCTTAAGAGAAAATAGCTGCAGCTTTCCCCCGACCATCTCCTGCTCAAATTACTGGGAAAACTGGGAGTTCTAACATGAACAATGGCAGAATTATGTAACAGCTGTGGTTTGTTTGAACAAACCAGAACAAGTACAAATCTTGTATACTTTTATCACTGGCAGGGAGAGACTGTTTCAAATTATTTTCCACTCTAAATCCATCTGAGGAACTGAAAAAGAAGATGCAGAAATTGTAAAAGCTTTGAAGGTACACTTTGAGCCCCATAGCAAATGTTACATATGAACAGTATGTATTCAATACTACTGAACACATTGGAAAAGAATCCAATGATCGGTACATAATATCATTAACTCAGCTTGCAATGAAAGGATGAACTAATTAGACACAGGTTTGTGTTAGGAATAATGAATGTAAAAGCATAAACACCAACTGAGAGAAGGTAAACTTACATCCAGATGAGCAATTAACCTGTTCAGAATTCCAAGGTTGTCAATCTACAGCTAGAGCAGATTAATGCAGAAGAAACCAAGTGTTATACTGACAGAAAATCCAGACACACAGGGCAGAACAGTCAGAGACAAACAATGGGATGTGAATAATGCAGAAGGCATCATGCAAAGTGGGAAGGCATGTCCAATACAGAGAGACCAGGGTTCTCACTGCAAACAACTGAATCATTCTGCACACAAGTCTCTGGCTAAAGGGAAGATTAACCACAGGTACAGATGGCCATTGGAGAGTTAGTGGCTGAAAATCCTGACAAATGTGATCTCTACCTTGCGGCACACACCTAAAGCTTCACTTCAATAAACTCCTGTTGAAAACACTACTGTGTTGTGCTTTTGAAACATGCTCTCTGGAGTTCAGAAGAGGTAAAGATGGTTTCATTGAAACATTCAAAATTCTAAAGGGGTTTGACAGGACAAATATTCGAGATGGTGTTTCCCCTAGGTTGGGGAAACCAGAGTGTAAGGGCACAGTCTCAAGATAATAGACTCGTCATTTAGGTTTGAGCTGAGGAAGAAATTCCTCACGTGAGGAAGAAATTCCTCACATGAAGGGCTGTGAATCTGAGGTTGCAAGTACTCCTTTGTTTAGTATATTTAAGGTGGAAATGAACAGATATTTGTTGCTAAGGGGACTAAGGGATAAGAGATTGAGCACGAAAGTGGACCTGGGCTGAAGATCTGTCAGGATTGTTGTGAATGATTAGATTAGATTAGATTACTTACAGTGTGGAAACAGGCCCTTTGGCCCAACCAGTCCACACCGCCCCACCGAAGCGCAACCCACCCATACCCCTACATGTACCCCTTACCTAACACTACGGGCAATTTAGCATGGTCAATTCACCTGACCTGCACATCTTTGGACTGTGGGAGGAAACCGGAGCAGCCTCAGACACGGGGAGAACATGCAAATTCCACACAGTCAGTCGCCTGAGGCGGGAAATGAACCCGGGTCTCTGGCGCTGTGAGGCAGCAGTGCTAACCACTGTGCCACCCGATGGAGCAGCCTTGATGGTATGGCTTATTCCTCCTCCTCTAATTCTCTTGGGCATTTCCCATTTCAGTTGATCTACCATTCATGGTGGTATCTGCAGCTGCCCAGGACATAAGCTCTGGGAATCCCTCCTTATACTTCTCTGCCTCCCGACCTCTTCTCCCTTCAGATGTTCTTTAAATTCACCTTTGGGGCAAAGTATTTAGGCATCTGCTGTGATTTCATCTTTTAAATTTATTCATGGGATGCATTTGTTGCCCACAGCTAATTGTCTTTGAACTGGGTGGTTTGCTCTGCCATTTCAGATGGCTGTCCTCAAGTCATAGAGTCATAGAGATGTACAGCACAGAACAGAGCCTTTGGTCCAACCCATCCATGCCAACCAGATTTCCCAAACCAATCCATTCCCACCTGCCAGCACCCGGCCCATATCCCTCCAAACCCTTCCTATTCATATACCCATCCAGATGACTTTTAAATGTTGCAATTGTACCAGCTTCTATCACTTCTTCTAGCAGCTCATTCCATACACATACCACCCTCTGCGTGAAAAAGTTGCCCCTTAGATCTCTTTTATATCTTTCCCCTCACACCATAAACCTATGTCCTCTAGTTCTGGACTCCCCCACCCCAGGGAAAAGACTTTGTCTATTTATCCTATCCATGCCCCTCATGATTTTATAAACCTCTATAAGGTCACCCCTTAGCCTCTAATGCTCGAGGGAAAACAGCCCCAGCCTGTTCAGCCTCTCCCTATAGCTCACATTCTCCAACCCTGGCAATATCCGTGTAAATCTTTTTTGAACCCTTTCAAGTTTCACAACATTTTTCCTATAGGTAGGAGACCAGAATTGCATGCAGTATTCCAAAAGTGGCCTAACCAATGTCCTGTACAGCCACAACATGACCTCCCAACTCCTGTACTCAATACTCTGACCAATAAAGGGAAGCATACCAAACACCTTCTTCACTATCCTATCTACCTGTGACTCCACTTTCAAAGAGCTATAAACCTGCACTCCAACATCTCTTTGTTCAGCAACACTCCCTAGGACCTTACCATTAAGTGTATAAGTCCTGCTAAGATTTGCTTTCCCAAAATGCAGCACCTCACATTTATCTGAATTAAACTCCATCTGCCACTTTTCAACCCATTGGCCCATCTGATCAAGATCCCTTTTGTAATCTTTGCTGTCCACTACACCTCCAATTTTGGTGTCATCTGCAACTTACAAACTATATCTCTTTTGCTCACATCCAAATTATTTATATCAATGATGAAAAGCAGTGGACCCAGCACTGATCCTTGTGGCACTCCACTGGTCACAGGCCTCCAGTCTGAAAAACAATTCTCTGTCTTCTACCTTTGAGCCAGTCTGTATCCAAATGGCTAGTTCTCCCTGTATTCCATGAGCTCTAACCTTGCTAACCAGTCTCCCATGGGGAATCTTGTCAAAAACCTTACTATAGTCCATATAGATTACGTCTACCGCTCTGCCCTCACCAATCCTCTTTGTTACTTCTTCAAAAAACTCAAGTTTGTGAGACATGATTTCTAACCTTGCTAACCAGTCTCCCATGGGGAATCTTGTCAAAAACCTTACTATAGGCCATATAGATTACATCTACTGCTCTGCCCTCACCAATCCTCTTTGTTACTTCTTCAAAAAACTCAAGTTTGTGAGACATGATTTCCCACGCACAAAGCCATGTTGACTATCCCTAATCAGTCCTTGCCTTTCCAAATACATGTATATCCTGTCCCTCAGGATTCCCTCCAACAACGTGCCCACCACTGACGTCAGGCTCACTGGTCTATAGTTCCCTGGATTGTCCTTACCACCCTTCTTAAACAGTGGCACCACATTAGCCGACCTCCAGTCTTCCGGCACCTCACTTGTGACTATCGATTTTCCAAATATCTCAGCAAGGGGCCCAGTAATCGCTTCCCGAGCTTCCCACAGACGTCTGGGGTACACCTGATCAGGTCCTGGGGATTATCCAATTTTATGTGTTTCAAGACATCCAGCACTTCCTCCTCTGTAATATGGACATTTTTCAAGATGTCACCATCTATTTCTCTACATTCTATATGTCCCATGTCCTTTTCCACAGTAAACACTGATGCAAAATACTCGTTTAGTATTCCCCCATCTCCTGAGGGTCCACACAAAGGCTGCCTTTCTGATCTTTGAGAGGCCCTTTTATTGTAGATCCAGGGTTAAATGTAGCCCATTCCAGGTGAGGATGGCAGATTTTCTTTTCTAAGGAACATTAATGAGTATCTCCTTATGTAATTTAATGTTACATTTGCTTTTTGACACTTCTGTAAAGCACCTAGGATATTTAATTGCATAAAGACATGGTGGCTCAGTAGTTAGCACTGTTGTCTCACAGCGTCAGGGATCTGCGTTCAATTCCACCCTCGGACAATTGTCTGTGTGGAGTTTGCACGTTCTCCTTGTACCTGCATGGATTTCCTCTGGGTGCTCTGGTTTCCTCCCCAGATGTTCAGGTTAGGTGGATTAGCTGTGCAAAATGCAGGGATAGGGAGGCAAGCTCTTCAGACTTGATGTGCTGAATGGCCTGCTTCCACACTGTAGGGATTCTGTATTAAAAAAAATTATTTTAATACACGTCTTTTGCAACTGCTGCCCAACCTGCTGAATATTTCCAGCCTTTTCTTTAACTTTCCGAGAATCTACTGCCCTCATGAAGTTGGGCATATTCTTGGAGACACAATGAAAGCTCCTGGGGGAGTCTGGGGGGAGGAAAAAGTGTGCAAGCTCTGAAAACTGCTCCGTTCTCACCAACATCTTCGACTCACCGCTAGATGGCCTGCTTCCCAAAGTTAAAAATCACACAACACCAAGTTATAGTCCAACAGGTTTAACTGGAAGTACATTCTTTCGCAGTGCTGCTCCTTCATCAGGTAGCTAGTGGGGCAGGATCATAGGACACAAAGTTTATAGTAAAAGATCAATGTGTCATACAACTGATGCAATGTATTGAACGAACCTAGATTGTTGTTAAGTCTTAAATCATTTAGAATGGATTGCAGATTTCGATACATTAATATATAAACCCTAGAATTTTCAAGTCACATTCCCGAGATAACTTAAGGTTTTATAAAGAAAGATGACATCTCAGCTCAGACAATGCAGTAAAGGTGTGAGATTAGAGTCTGTTTGTATTCCAACCTTGAGTCTGACCAGTTCTATTTCCAAAGTAGGAATTTATAAATGTCACATAGACTGACAGTCTACAGATTGTGTGCTTTTTGAACAGAATAGAATGTATTTGCAAATGCAAATTCACCCCATAGATTTATATGTGTGTGCGTGCGTGTGAGCGAGAGGGAGAGTGTATGAGTGTGCATGTGTGAGCGAATGAGTCGGAGTATATGCCTGTGAGAGGGTATGCGCATGAGTGTGAGTGCGTGAGAGAGCATATGTATGCGTGAGTGTGATCATCTGTAAGCGTGTATGTGCATGTGGGTGTATCGTGTAGTGCGGTTACCTGTAATGTGACATGAACCTAACATCCTGGTTGAGACCATCCTCATGGGTACCGAACCTGGCTATCAGCCTCTGATCAATGATTCTGCATTGTTGTATATTCCTAACTCCACCTTGGAGAATGGTCACCCAAAGATCCAAGGCCAAATGTTCCTGATCACTGAAGTGTCTCCTCACTGAGATGGAACATCCCTATCTGGTGATTGTTGCCAGATGTCCACTCATCCATTGTTGTAGCATCTGCTTGGTGTCGCCAATGTACCATGTCTCGGGGCATCTTGCCTGCAGTGTATGAGATAGACAACACTGGCCGAGTCACATGAGTACGTGCTGTGTACATGGTGGGTTGTGTCATGTGTAGTGGTGGTATCCATGTCGGCTCTCTGATACGTGGTCACCATGACAGGGTTATATGGTGTTGTGATGATGTTGTCCTGAAGGTTGGGCAGTTTGCTACAAACAATGGTCTGTTTAAGGTTTGGTGCTTGTTTAAAGGTCAGAAGTTGAGGTGCAGGGAAGATCTTGGTGAGGTGCTCATCCTCATCGATAATGTGTTACAGGCTGTGAAGAAGAATGACAGGTTTTTTACATTACATTACCTACAGTGTGGAAACAGGGCCTTCAGCCCAACTAGTCCACATCGACCCTCCAAAGAGTAACCCACCCAGACCTATTTCCCATGCATCTAACACTATGGGCAATTTAGCATGGCCAATTTACCTAACCTGCACATCTTTGGACTGTGGGAGGAAACGAGAGCATCTAGAGAAAACCCACGCAGACACAGGGAGAACGTGCAAACTCCACACAGACAGTTTCCCGAGGCTGGAATTGAACCTGGGACCCTGGTGCTGTGAGGCAGCAGTGCTAACCACTGAGCCACCATGCTGCCCTGAGTGGAGTTTCTCCACTCCTGGGAAGTACTGGACAATGAAAGGTACCCTATCGGTTGCATCTCGTGTCTGGCACCTGAGGAGGTCATTACGGTTTCTCGCTGTGGCACATCGGAACTGGCGATCGATGAGTTGGGCATGGCATCCTGTTCCTATGAGGGCATCCTTCAGCATCTTCAGGTGTCCATCGTGTTCCTTCTCATCCAAACAGATCCTGTGTATGCGTAGGACTTGTCTGTAGGAGATGGCTATGTTCAGGGTGGAAGCTAGAGCATTGTGAGATTATCTGTGGGTGTATGGTAGAGTGAGGTACTGAGGTGCCCATCCTTAATGGACATGCGTGTGTCTAAGAATGAGACTGATTCCAAACAGTAATCCATGGTAAGTATGATGATGGGATGAAACTTCATATCATTGTGTTATTGTTTCAGTGACTCCTCGCCATGGGTGCAGAGGAAAAAAATATCATCAATATATCTGCCTCACACCTTTAATGCATTGTCTGAGCTGAGATGTCACCTCTTTTTATAAAATCTTAAATTATCTCGGGAATGTGACTTGAAAGAAGTTCTGGGATTTACATATTAATGTATCGAAACCTGCAATCCATTCTAAATGATTTAAGACTATGTTCGTTCAATACATTGCATCAGTTGTATGACACGTTAATCTTTTACTATAAACTCTGTGTCACATGATCCTGCCCCACTAGCTACCTGACGAAGGAGCAGTGCTCCAAAAGCTTGTACTTCCAAATGAACCTGTTGGACGATAACCTGGTGTTGTGTGATTTTTAACTTTGTCCACCCCAGTCCTAACACCGGCACCTCCACATCACTGTTTCCCAAAGTAATGGGTCCCTCACAGGGACAGAGAGGAGCTCAGAGCAAGAAAGTGGACCAATGGAATGTTGTATTCCTGCTCTAGGCCCTGAGCAAGGTGGCTAGAACGTCTACAATCAGGAAACAAGGGCCTCCATGGCCACTTTTAAAAAGACAAAGCAAGCCATTTGTAAATGATTGAGAATTACAAATTCTTAAATCAATTCTATAGCTTAATTTTTTCACTTAAATGCTCAACAATAATCCAGCTGCTGGACTGTATCCTACTTGGTACTTACAGTAATGCACACAGAGCATCTGTCCACTGAATGCTTATCTGAAACGTTCTGCCCAGGCACAACACATGGTGAAGCTGAGTATATATTGGATTCTCTGGTAGATTGGAATCTGCGTCTCGACACTGCTCCAAATTCCACTGACGGCTGCACTCAGCATTTAATCCCTTTTCAATGCTGGAGCTGGGAGGAGGTGAATTGCAGTACCACATTGCAGTGGAATGTTTGTGTCAGTCTGCCGCTTTGACACACAGCAGCTTTTGCTGACTGCCAACTTTCTTTGACCTGTTAATGTCACTTCTCCAGAAAATCAGAATAAAACCCCCACTGTTGCACTAGGAACTGGGTTTCTACTTCTCCTGCACGCTTAGATTCCTGATGAAGGGCTTATTCCCGAAACATCCACTCTTTTGCTCTTTGGATTCTGCATGACCCGCTGTGCTTTTCCAGTGCCACACTTTTCGACACTTAGAGAGTATCAACAGAATAGAATAGAATACAATATCCTTTAATGTCACGTGTACGGAGGTACAGGAGTACAGTGAAAAGTTTACAATGATGCCTCTCATGGTGCCATCTTAGATGCAAAGCACCTAGGAAGGGTAGCTCAGTGGTTAGCACTGCTGCCTCACAGTGCCAGGGACCCAGGTTCAATCCCAGCCTCAGGCGACTTGTCAATGTGAAGTTTGCACATGCTTCGTGTCTGCATGGATTCCCTCTGGATATTTCCGGTTTCCTCCCACAGTCCAAAGATATGCAAGTTAGGTGGATTGACATGCTAACTTTCCCTGTAGTGTCCAGGGTTTAGTGGATTTGCCATGGGAAATGCAAGATTACAGAGATAGGGCAAGAGGATGGGTCTGGTTGGGATGATTTTCAGAATGGGATTCTATGAAATTTTACATACAAAAAGAGGAATTAAAAACTAAAAATTGCATTACCTTCCAGTGATTCTTAGAAATAAGACATAGTTAAATGGATAAACATTACAGTTAGATAAACAAATTCCAGATAAACATTACATTATAGTAGCTCAGTGCAGGGGCTTCCATGCATGGTCCAATCTGCTGACCACCCATGCCAGACTCCAGTCTGACAATCATCCCCGCTGTGCTCCAGGTCTCCAGCCTGCTCTGTTCCGGCTCTCAGCCACTCCGATCTGCTCCCGCTCTCAGCCAATCCGACCTGCTCCAGGCCTCCATCCCGCTCTACTCCAGCTCTCAGCCACGTAATGAAATTTTAGAATTGATAATCAAAAACGGATGAGTGTTCAGGAGTGCTTTGTCGGAGGAGAGAGAGAAACTGAGATGTTTGTGGGTGGAATTCCAAACCTCAGAACCAAAGCAACTGAAGGCCTTTGGTTAGTTTTTAGCTTTCCAGTCCAGGTTTTATTAATTGAATTTAAATTGCACCAGTTGCCATGGTGGGAATTGAACCCCAAATCATTTTTACCTCGGTCTCTGGATTACTAGTCTACTACAAGTGACATTACAACAAGGCAACTGACTGACATGAGCATATTTAGCAGGCCATCCAGGCCTCAACTCCCCTTTCATGAAACTCAGCATAGCTGTCAACACCCTGATATTTCAAAAATCTATCTACCTCCACTTCAAATACTTTCAGTGATCGAGTATCCACAACTAAGTGAGGCAGAGAATTCCAGACGTACACCAACCTCCTTGAGAAGAAATTCCTTCACGTCTCAGTTAAGACTGGAGGCCTGTCATCAGCAGTGTGCCACAAGGATTAGTTCTGGGTCATAGAATCATAGAGATGTCCTGTACAGAAACAGTCATAAGAAGAACCTGTGTTGGCTGGGACTTTTTTCCCTGGAGCAAGGAAGGTTGAGGGGTGATCTTATACAAGTCTATAAAATCATGAGGGGCATAGATAAGATGAATAGCCCAAGTCTTTTTCCAAGAGTTCGTGGAGTCCAAAACTAAAGGGCATAGTGAGAGGGGAAAGATTTAAAAGGGACCTAAAAGGCAACGTTTCACACAGAGGGATGTGCATTTATGGAATAAGCTGCAAGAGGAATTGGTAAATATAGGTATAATTACAACATTTAAAAGACGCGGACAGGTACATGGATAGGAAAGGTTTAGAAGGAAAGGGCAAGTGGGACTAGTTCAGTTTAGGATACCTGTTTGGCATGGATGAGTTGCTGTCTGATAAGGGTCTGTTTCCGTCCCATATGACAATGAATCTATAAACGAGTTGCCTTATTCCGTAACATACCCCAGATTCCCTCACTAATGGAAACATCTTCTCAATATCTACCCTGCTAAGCCCACTCAGAATCTTGCACGTTTTAGTTTCTTCTAAACTCTAATCAGGAAAGACCTAAACTGTTTAGCTGCTCTCAATAAGTAAACCCACTCATCCTAGGAGTCAGCAAAGTGAATCTCTTTTGAACTGTCACAAATAAACACCTAATCTGGTAATTGTTGATTGGTGTGTGCAAATTGCTTGCATTTTTTCTGACTCGAAAGACCACATTTCAAAAAGTGTTTAATTGGCTGCGAAGTGCTTTGGGATGTTCTGAGGTTGTGGAAAACACTGTATAAATGAAAGTTCTTTACGAATCTGGAGAGTAGGAACTGAATGATCACTGAATGTTTGGTGTTCACTAATGTTGATCATCTTTTAATTCACTTACAGGATATGAGCGTCTCTGGCCAGGCCAATGTTTATTGTCCATCTCTGATTGTCCTGAGGGCAGTTAAGAGTCGAACACATTGCTGCAGGTTCAGGGTTACATGCAAGCCAGACTGGGTGAGGGTGGCAGAATTCCTTCTCTAAAGGACATTAATGAACCAGATGGGTTTTTCTAACAAACCACCAGTGGTTTCATGGTCACCATTAGATCCTTAATTCCAGATTCTTTACTGAATTCAAATTCTACCATCTGCCAGGTCCCCAGTACATAAGCTGAATTTCTGGATTAATAGTCAAGTGATAATACTACAAGGCCCATTGCCTGGAATACAGGTGAAAGGGTTAATGCTGAAGCATGCCATAAGTACCATCAACAATGATTATGTCATATGAGAACAACTTAAGACCTTGAAGGAGTAAGACCATTAATTGGGGTTTTCTTCAGAGACTCAATAACAGCATCTATCACAATGATGTAACTTGTACATCATACAATAAACAGTATGAGCCTCTTATCATTAGCTTACCATGTGATTTTCTGAGACAACACTAGACCAAGCAGGTCCTGTAGATCCCTACCAGGAAAGAGGATAGTGGCAGCAAACCTACGAGAAAGATGATACGACATGATGAGCAGTAGTGGGGTTTCATCTTATAACATGGTCACAGCAGCATGGATTCCATTCAGCTGCATCCTACAACATCAGAGGAAATTTAAAAACTCCTTCCAAGCCAGTTTTAAGAAATTGCTCGTGCAGATGGTCAGCAGCTAGAAAAACTGAGAAATCTCAAGAAGAGAACCTCCTGGCAATGAACAACAAAGCAGAATCGACAATTGATGGTCAAAGGTATTTCAGACCTGGCGAGGGTTGTTCAACAACAAGAGGGAGCGCAGAATTCTGTGCAGCTGGAGATTTAATCACACCAAGATGGTTACAAGTTGCATTGGCTGCTGCTGATCCATAGGAGCCATCCCAATTTGAGGTACAGCTAGAGAGTGAATGGGCATCAGAGGCTGCATGAATAAACTTGAAGTCTCTGGTAAGCAAGCAGTTTTAAATGGCACAATTTACGGGCTACGAAAACTGGAAATAAAATACAGGCGTCCAAATTGCATGGCACTCCCAAGTGATCCACACACAGTGATCAGCTTCATTAATCATGACATTGTCTGCCAATTCCAGAAGAAGCTGTGGAACATGGACTTCAGAGAGTGACACATCCAGAATGAAAATGAGAAGGAATGCTGACCGTGAGGCACAACTATTGTCAGGGAAATCAAGGGCCACAGAAACACAGACCTTGCAATGTTGTGAAGCCACAATTAAAGTGTTAAAGGAGCAATTTAGAAACCTGAACAAATAAAGTCTAATGGAAAAAGAAAGTGAGGAGACCATTGAAGCCATGGGAAAGGCATGACTTAAACTGCAGGTAAGTCAGGAAAGATTTAATTAAACCCCATGCTGCAGGATTCATCGAGGAAGAAAAGGCGTCAAAACAACAGGGATCATTATTTAGAGCAAGAATCAATCAGCTGTGTAAAATGATTAAAAACAGGATTCATTTCGTAGAGCAACTAAGAGAGGCATTCATTCAATAAGGCTGTTAAGAGAACAGAATCATTATTTAAACTACTTTAAAGCGAGGTGAAAGCAAAGATATTAAGGAAATGAGAATTGTTTATTATTTATGGCATTCATCTAGAAAAGCTGCAGAGAAGGCAGAAATTATCTATTATACTCACAAAATGCTGGAATCCTCCATTTTGACCACAAAAGTTCAAAAAACACTTCCATTGTGGCTGTTATCAGTAGCAGCAAAATGAAAAACCATTACCCCTGACTAATGCACCTAACACTATGGCAATTTAGCATGGCCACTTCACCTGCACATCTTTGGATTGTGGGAAGAAACCCACGCAGACGTGGGGAGAATGTGCAAAGTCCACACAGACAGTCACATAAGGCAGGAATTGAACACACTGAGCCACTGTGCTGCCATCTTAAAATTTAGAAAATGGTGAAATGAGGTTCCAACGCCTCTTTCACCTGGACTGCTCTTCAGTTTACAGAAAAATTTACATTCCTGTTCTTTGGCTGTCTACAATTGAGGGGGAAACAGATCAGAGAATTTCTTCATGAGAATTGCTGCTGGATCTAGCCTAACAGGTCCAAGCAGCAAGCAGTCAATGAGGTTCTTCAGGCCAACTGCCAGCCTCTCTCCCACAACTATTTCAATGCTTGGGTGTCTCTAAAGAAGGAGCACACGTTGTCAGCCAATACACCAGAGCCTTTCCTAGGTATCAGAATGACTGGAGTCCATAATACAAGTAATTGTTATCATGCAATAAACTACAAATTGTCAAGACAGGAGTCTCTTGTTAGACTACCAGCAATTTCCTTCACGAGATCAAACAGTCCCTGTAGATCCCTACTAGAATGGAGAATGATGGCAGCAAATCCATCAATTAGCTCAGATAACATGATGAACAGTGGTGAGGATTCATTTTATGACATATAAAAGCTTAAGTTTACAGATAAAACTCAAAAGGAGGTCATTTGATCTATCAGGTCTGTGGCAATCAAAGAACTGCTATCCTGTCTAATCTAACCTTTCAACTTTTGGTCCATAGACCCACCTCAAGTATAAATCCAGATTTTAAAAAAAGGCCAATAAGAGTTTTTCCCTCAACCTATACACTTTCAGGCAGTGAGTTCCAGATCCCCAACACTCTCTGGGTGAAAAATATTCTCAACTCCCCTCAAATCATTTTACTAATTGCTTTAAATCTATGCCCCCAGGCTGCTTATTTCTCTGCTGGGGGGCATATATTGTTCCGATCTACTCGATTTAGGTTTCTGAATTCTGAACTCCTCAATTAAATCTCCCATAAGTTTATTCTGCTCCCAAGGCAACAAACCCTGTCCAACAAAGCTTTCCTAAATTGATAAAACTTTCCATTCCTGGCAACGTGTGTGTGAATCTCTCCTGTACTCTCTGCAGTCTGATCACACCATTTGTTTGCAAAAGGATGAAGAATTCTGTTAAATATGTAATATGAACCAGTGGAGCCCAGGACTGGGAGAGCATTAAGTCTGGAGTTGCAGCATAAAGAAGAGGGCTGAGCAGGGTACAGATATGAAGCTCATGTGAGAGATTTTACTTGGGAATCTGGATCTAAATCTGTGCTTTGGGCTTGAGCGGCCAGGACCAGATACAGAATACTGCATGTTGAAGCTAATCAAATTTTAGGTGTGGTAGTCACATGGTTTCCTCATAGCATTGCCAACTGAAGTTGGACAAATTCCTGCAGATTTAATCACATGATCTTTTAGCGCAAAAATACTTTCAACTTGTTTTGACATTTGTATAAATAAACAAGTATTCCAGGAAAACAAAACTTTTTTTTTGTAAATGCCCTGGTGATTTGTCAATGAATTGCTCCCAGCAATATCCAGATTTTTTTTTGTAATTCTTAGAAAATCTAGAACTATCTGGGAGGGATCTTATTGCAATGAGGTTACCACCAACGAACAAGAAGCTGACAGAAGACAGCTGAAGTTAACAAAACCCATTCAGCACAATATGTCTCTCCCTCCCCTGTCCTTCCAATTGGGCCCAGGAAGATTCCTCATCAGAGTATGAGCAGTGGCCTATGGGTGGCGCAAACGTTGGGAGGACCGTTACTCTGGCGCCACCTCCTGCGATCATCTTGCTGGCCGTTGGTCGGGAGCATTGGACCCGCTGGAAACTCCGAATCGCTATTGGTGAGTTTCCCCTAGCAACGGCGTCAGTGCCTCGACCAATGGGTGGCGCTGTTATTGATTTCGGGCCGCCGTGCGATGGAGGTACTCCAGGGCACTGGTCGTTATGTCGGGGACGTGAAACGACAGCTGCGGGACGGTGAGGACCCGGAATCGGCCGGTTAACGGGGCAGTGATACGGGCCGTTTAGAGGGGTAATACCTCCAGCCAGTACAGTGCAGTTGGGAAGTTGTCTGCTGGTTGTTGTATTTGGCATGTTAATATTTTTCCCACATGTCTCTGGTTGTCAAGCGTGTTAGCTTAGTGGCAGTGGTCAATCTGCTTGTTATGTCGTTGCAAGACAGTTTAAACTCTGATGTGGAGGATATGGAGAATCAATAACAACCTAAACAGCTTACTTTAACATAACAAACACAGAGCCATAAGAGGAGGCTATTTTTCACCTCTCCCTCCTTATTAAATATATTCCATCATGGTAAAAATCTCACAACATCAGGTTATAGTCCAACAGGTTCATTTGGAGTACCTTTGGAACGCTGCTTCTTCATCAGGTAGCTGTGGAGTAGGATCATAAGACAGAATTTATAGCAAAAGCTCACAGTATCATGCAATTGATTCAATATATTGAACAAACCTAGATTGCTGTTAAGTCTTTAATCTTTTTGAATGGGTTGCAGGTACCAATTCATTAATATGTAAAT
Organism: Chiloscyllium plagiosum; assembly: GCF_004010195.1. Taxonomy (NCBI): domain Eukaryota; kingdom Metazoa; phylum Chordata; class Chondrichthyes; order Orectolobiformes; family Hemiscylliidae; genus Chiloscyllium; species Chiloscyllium plagiosum. The sequence continues at coordinate 28,171,814 of NC_057743.1, forward strand.
CCAAGAACTTTTTCGAAGTCGCATTCCTGAGATAACTTAAGATTTTATATTAAAAAAGTGATATCTCAGCCCTGACACACTATAGGTGTGAGGTTAGAGTCTGTCTGTATTTCAATCTTGACTCACACCGGTTCTATTTCCAAAGTAGGAATTTATAAAATGTCACACGGACTGACTGCCTATTGTATGTTTTTGAACAAAATAGAATGTTTCTGCAAATACATTTGTGATTTGATCTTGATTTTAACTTTTAAACCTTACTGGGGATAACTCTATTCTTAGCACTATGTTTGACAACAAGTCCTTTCATTTAATTGATTTTTTTCAACAATGGGTAGGTATACGAAGGTAAGAAAGGAAGTCATGCACTTTAAACCAGGGTCAGGAGTTACAGTGTGAATGAAATGGTGCAATTTTGATGGATATGTACTCCATTGTGAAAAATGATGTTAGAAATTTAAACAGCAATGTCCTATCCTGCCTGTCTTTCAGTCTGTCTATCTTCACATGCACCATTTCTAGTTACACTCCACCTTACTTATAAGATACAAGAAATAAGTGAAGTTGCTATTTATCCAGGCTAGGAGTTACATTAAAACGTCTTGAGGCTGTCATTTACAGAAACATGTGTTTGTCACATATCTTTACTGGACATATTTGCTTTGAAAAGGTTTGACTTAGTCATTGCTAATCTTCAATCCCTCCCTGAGACAAAGGACTGCCGGGGTCTAATCTCTCACTTTCGGATTCTCTATGACTTTTATGCATATGCAAATGCAAATTCACCCTATAGGGTTGGGTGGGTGTGTGTGCGCGCACGCATGTGAGGGGGAGAGAGCGTGAGTGTGACAGAGTATAAGCCTGCGAGAGGGTGTGACCGGGTGTGTGTGTGTGTGTGTGTGTGTGTGTGTGTGAGAGAGAGAGAGACAGACAGACAAACACTGTGTGAGTATGTAAGAATGTGTGTGCATGATAGTGTGTAGTGTGACATGAGCCCAAGGTCCCTGTTAAGGCCATCCTCTTGGGTGCCGAATATGTTTAGGATGGAAGCTAGAGAAGTGCACTTCTCTATTACATATTAAAACAGCCATCCCCAACGGACAAGCCGTATGCATACTGAACTCATCTCTGTCTACCTTGACACTGTCCTATCCTCTCCAGTCTAGTAACTCCCCACATACGTTCAAGACACCACCCACGCCGTCCACCTCCTCCAAGACATCCGTTTCCCCGGCCCCCAACACCTCATCTTCACCATGGATATCCAATCCCTCTACATCTCCATCTGCCATTAACAGGGCCTCCATGCCTTCCGTTTCTTCCTCTCCTGACGTCCTCAACAGTACCCTTCCACAGACACACTCATTCGTTTGGCTGAACTGGTCCTCACCCTCAACAATTTCTCCTTCGAATCCGCCCACTTCCTCCAGACCAAAGGGGTAGCCATGGGCACACATATGGGCCCCAGCTATGCCTGTCTCTTTGTTGGCTACGTAGAACAGTCCACGTTCCATAGTTTCACTGGCACCACTCCCCACCTCTTCCTCCGCTACATTGATGACTGCATAGGCGCCATCTCGTGCTCCAGCGAGGAGGTTGAGCAATTCATCAACTTCACCAACACATTCCACCCTGACCTTAAATTTACCTGGACCATCTCTGACACCTCCTCCCCTTCCTGGACCTCTCCATCTCCATTAATGACCACTGACTTGACACCGACATTTTTAACAAACCCACCGACTCCCACAGCTACCTGGATTACACCTCTTCCCACCCTACTGCTCACCTTCCACCCTACCAACCTTCGCAAAAACCAAATCATCCGCCGACATTTCCGCCACCTCCAAATGGACCCAACCACCAGGGATATATTTCCCTCCCCACCCCTCTCTGCTTTCCGCAAAGACCGTTCCCTCCATGACTACCTGGTCAGGTCCACGCCCCCCAACAACCCACCCTCCCATCCTGGTACCTGCCCCTGCCACCGCAGTAATTGCAAAACCTGCGCCCACACCTCCTCCCTCACCTCCATCCAAGGCCCCAAAGGAGCCTTCCACATCCATCAAAGTTTTACCTGCACATCCACCAATATCATTTTTGTATCCGTTGCTCCCGATGCGGTCTTCTCTACATTGGGGAGCCTGCACACCTCTTAGCAGAGCGCTTTAGGGAACATCTCTGGGACACCCGCACCAATCAACCACACCGCCCTGTGGCCCAACATTTCAGCTCCCCCTCCCACTCAGCCGAGGACATGGAGGTCCTGGGCCTCCTTCACCACCGCTCCCTCACCATCCGACACCTGGAGGAAGAACGCCTCATCTTCCACCTCGGAACAATTCAACACCAAGACATCAATGTGGACTTCACCAGTTTCCTCATTTCCCCTTCCCCCACCTCATCCAGTTTCTCCCCACCTCCACCCTCCTCTCATTTATCTCTTCACCCTGCAGGCACTCTGCCTCTATTCCTAATGAAGGGCTTTTGCCCGAAACGTCGATTTTCCTGCTCCTTGGATGCTGCCTGAACTGCTGTGCTTTTCCAGCACCACTCTAATCTAGAGTCTGGTTTCCAGCATCTGCAGTCCTTGCTTTTACCGTATGCATACGGATCAGTTCAGATGGGGAGGAAGGCGACGGACACCTGAAGGTGCTGAAGGATACCCTCATAAGAACAGGGTACGATGCTCAACTCATCGATTGCCAGTTCCAATGTGCCACAGTGAGAAACTGTAATGACCTCCTCAGGAGACAGACACTGGATCCAACCGATAGGGTACCCTTCGTTGTCCAGTACTTCCCAGCAGTGGAGAAACTACGGCATATCTTCGCAGCCTGCTACACATTATCGATGAGGATGAGCACCTCACCAAGACCTTGCCTACGCCTCCACCTCTCACCATTAAACAACCGCCAAACCTGAAACAGACCATTGTTTGCAGCAAACTGCCCGGACTTCAGGACAACATCGACTACAACACCGTACTACTCTGTCTTGGCGACCACTGCAAGACGTGTTAGTGTTGACATGGATACCACCATTATACATGGGGACACCACCCACCATGTATGCATGTGACTTGGCCATTGTTGTCTGTCGTATACGCTGCAGGCAAGATGCCCCGAGACATGGTAAATTGGCGAGACCCAACAGATGCTACGGCAACAGATGAATGGATACCGTGCAACAATCATCAAACGGGGATTGTTCTCCAAGGCGGACTTCAGCATACGCAACAACGCAGAGTGGCTGAGCAGAGGCTGATAGCTAAATTTGGCACTCATGAGGAGGCCTTCAGCAGGACGTTGGATTCATGTCACACTACAGGTGACCCCACTACACTATACACTCTCACGCACACACAAAAGCACACATACACACACATTCTTCTGCTCTCTCACTCATGCAGATCCTCTCTCATACACACTGTCTTTCAGACACACACATATACCCCACACACACTTACCCATGTGCGCTCTCTCACTCTCTGTCTGTCTAGAGTCAGTCTGACTCAAGATTGGAATACAGATAAACTCGAACCTCACACCTTTTACTGCATTTTATGAACTGAGATGTCACTTTTTTGTTATAAACTCTTAAGTTATCTTGGGAATGGGACTTGAAAGAAATTCTGGGATTTACATTTAAAGAATCGATACCTGCGACGCATTCTAAAAGATGAAAGATTTAACAGCAGTCTAGGTTTGTTCAATATATTGTATCGGTTGCATGATACTATGATCTTTTGCTATAAATTGTGACTTGCGATTCTGCCCCACTAGTTACCTGATGAGGGCACAGTGCTACAAAAGTTAGTACTTCCAAATAAACCTGTTGGACTATAACCTGGTGTTGTGTGACTCAAAGTTTTGGAATTTGGGAAAAAGCCTCAAACCATCCTGGCCTGAAAATGAGAAGTTTTCTATAGAAAAGATGAATTTTTGCCCTTGGTGGTCAACTGTATATTCCCTTTCATTAGAGTTGACTGACTCCAATTCAGACCTGAATTGGTTTCAGGCATAACCTGTGTTGGAGTAATACTCTACTTGTATAACCAACCACATCTCAATAACAAATAAAAACAAATGATGTCTCAACAATTCACCCCCATCCCTTTATTGCAATGCGTCCTTAACTGAAGGCAGTAGGGTGAATGAGGGCAAAGTATCAAAGTCCTTCTTTATTTTCCACTCATTTAAATGCCAGTTGGGATACACAAATGTTATCAATAGAAATCAAATTAACAGTAGTGTCTCCTTTCTGATTGCAAAAATAATAAGTGTCTAATAAATAATAAATGTCAAATTATACTTAAAATAAAAGTGAGTATATTACGTCAAAATGTGTTACTGTGTCTAGTATGGTCTCCAGTCATTCTGATACCCAGGAAAGTCTCTGGTGTATTGGCTGACAACATGTGTTCCTTCTTTAGAGACACCCAAGCACTGAAATTGTTGTGGGAGAGAGGCTGGCAGTTGGTCTGAAGAACCTCCTTGAGTGCTTGCTGCCTGGACCTGTTAGGCTAGATCCAGGAGTAATTCTCATGAAGCGATTCTGGTTTGTTTCCCCCTCAGGTGTAGACAGTCAAAGAACAGGAATGTCAATTTTTCTGTAAACTGAAGAGCAGTCCAGGTGAAAGAGGGGTTGGAACCTCATTCCACCATTTTCTAAATTTTAAGATGGCGGCACGATGGCTCAGTGGTTAGCACTGCTGCCTCCCAGCGCCAGGGACCCGGGTTTGATTCCTGCCTCGGGCGACTGTCTGTGAAGTTTGACATTCACCCTGTATCTGTGTGGGTTTCCTCCCACAATCCAAAAGATGTGCAGGTCAAATAAATTGGCTGTGCTAATTTGCCCATAGTGTTAGTTGCATTAGTCAGGGGAAAAACAGGGTCTGGAAATTCTTTTGTAAGTTTCTGACTTCAGCTCAGAATGAAATGATTTCTGAATTTTTTTTTACTGCTGTAATTAAGTGGGGAAATTCAACTTTTGTAAATAGAACATTGATTTTTATTTCTTTCAGGGTTTGGTCTGTATATTTATCCGAACAGCTTTTATCAGTATGAGGGAGAATGGAAAAATGGGAAAAAGCATGGTAAGTTATTCATGTGCTGCTTTCTGAAGTATAACATCCATTGTGTATTGTCAAACAAAGGAAGACCTTGTGTTTGGAAATCAAGTTCCCAAATCTTGAACTTTCTGAAAGTCCTTGCAGTCAGTGAAGCACTTTTAGTGGAGGCTCCTGAGTTAACACGGGAAAGAGGGCGGCCAGTTTACACACAGCAGGGAATAATGACCAGATAATCTATTCTAGTGATATTGGATGAAACATAAACATTGTCCAGGAGATTGTATTCCAAGTCCTCACTCTTTCAGAATGGTTCCATAGGATCTTTTATGTCCACCTGTGATGCTTTAGTATTTGACTGGGAAGGCAATATCTCTGATATTGCAGCATTCCCTCAGTTCTGCACAAGAGTCAGCCTAGATTTTTAGTGCTAGTCTCTGAAGTGGGTCTGCAAATCCACAACCTTATAACTCAGGCTAGTATGCTACCCACTGAGCAATACTGATATTTGTAAAATGGTATGCTTCTATAAGCTTGATTATCATTCTATGCCTTCTCATAGAGTCATAAAGATGTATAGCACAGAAACAAACCTTTCAGTCCAACTCATTCGTGCAGACCAGATATCCTAAATTAATCTTGGCCCATTTCCTTCTAAACCCTACCTATTCATATACCCATCCAGATGCCTATAAATGTTGTAATTGCGCCAGCCTCCACTATTTCCTCTGACATTTCAATCCATACATGCACCATCCTCTGTGTGGAAGGAGTTGCCCCTTAGGTCCTTTTAAATCTTTCCCGTCTTGCCTTAAATCTATGGCCTCTAGTTTGGACTCCCCTACCCTGGAAAAAAGACTTGGCTATTCGCCCTATCTATGCCCCTCATGATTTTATAAATCTCTATAAGATCACCCATCAGCCTCCAATGGTCAAGGAAAACAGCCCCAGCCTATTTGGCCTCTTCCTATAGCTCAAGCCCTCAAACCCTGGCAATATCCTTGTAAATCTTTTCTGCACCCTTTCAAGTTTCACAACATCTTTTCTATAGCAGGGAGACCAGAACTGAACACAGTATTCCAAAAGGACCTAACCAATGTCCTGTACAGCCGCAACATGACCTCCCAACTCCTGTACTCAGTGCACTGACCAATAAAAGCAAATGTACTCAATGCCTTCTTCACTACCCTGTCTATCTGTGAATCCACCTTCAAGGAACTTTGAACCTGTACCCCAAGCTGTCTTTGTTCGGCAACACTCTCAGGACCTTATCGTTAAGTGTATATGTTCTACCCCAATTTGCCTTTCCAAAATGCAGCACCTTGCATTCATCTAAGTTAAACTCCATCTGCCACTCCTCGGCCCAATAGCCCATCCAATCAAGGTCCCATTGTACTCTGAGGTAACCTTCTTTGCTGTCCACTACCACCAATTTTGAAGTGCTCTAAGTTATTTGATAATTTCATATGCAATGATTCCATATATAGTTTAGATTTTTGTTTAATGTTTTTAAGTTGGGTAGGGAAAGGTGACTAGATATGTGATATCTGTAATTCTTTTGACTCTGGTGCACATTATATCTAAATCCAAAGTCACATCACAGACTGCAGTGACAGGTTTTCACAAATTTAGATTCTTTAAGCTCCTTTCCATTCTCTGCAAACTTGCATTACCCTTTCTGTTGACTCCACTGAACAGCATATACTGATATTAATAGATTATTCCTAGTGAGCTCAGGCACACTTTCCATACAGTTTTGCTATTTTGATTCTCAGCTTTTGGATTTTTCAAATTAAATTTTGGAGTCTTAAGAAAAGACTACAATCCAACATTTTGGTTTCAATCCATAATTGTCCAAATCATTACTCAAAACTATTAATACATCTACATATGATTAGCACTACTTTCTGACAACTGACACAGCATGGCCTTGACCGTTTGTTACAGTTGATTTAAAAACAAAACTGGGTTGCAATCTTTGTCTCCTGTTTTCTTACTCCTGGGTGTAATGTCTTTCTCTAAGCAAACCCTTTTTTAAAAAAGTAAGGCAGGTCTGTTTTGTCATTGTTTGCTGTCAATATTCTGATTTGTAACCTGGTCACACAGTTCAAATTTGAACTGTCTAGTACTGATTGACAGGAAAGGCTGTGATTGATTTTATTTTTGGTCATACTAGGTATTGGGAAGTTTCTCATGAAGGATGGAAGTTACTATGAAGGAGAGTTTGCGAATGGAGAAATAGAAGGGAACGGTATCCGGTACTGGGCTTCCTCTGGTATGAACACTTGTCAAATCGCTATCTGTTAAATTGATTTTTTACACATGATCTTAAAACCCATTCCTGTTTAAGAAAAAGAATAATTTAGCAAATTAAGATCTTGAGGGATCGAGCAAGTGAACTTGTGTGTCATTTTCACTTCAGTGATTTCATACATGCAATTAAACATTTCTGTACTTTATTACAATTTGTGTTTCTGAACAGTTTAAAATTAATGTCTTTGTTTCCTATACAGATGTTATGTCCTTAACTTATTTTTTTGTTTTTAAATGTTTTAGGTTCTTCTTGGACTGTTCCTATTAATCCCATCCTTTGTTTAATGTTGATTTAAGTATTAGAACTTGCTTGCTGCTTTAGCTGATCACCAAAACCTTGCATTTACGTAGCATCTTTGATCTATTAAAACATTCCAAAAAACTTCACATGAACACTATCAAATATTACTTGACACTTTCCCACATAATGGCTGTATCAGGATGGATGACCAAAATCTTAGGTTTTAAGGACCATCTGAAAAGAGGTGATTTGGGGGCAAATTGAGGTCACAACAACCAATGATGAAGAATTATATTTGCCGATACATGAGAGACCAGAATTGTAAGAGTGCAGAGTTCACAGAAGAACTTGAAAAGAAGGGATAAAGTTTTAAAACTGGTGCTGTCAACAGACCGAGAGGCAATGAGTGACTAGGAATTGGTGCAAGTTATGATGCAGACAGCAGAACTTTTTAGTTGAGCTCACATTTAAGGTGTTGCAAGGATCCTACTTGGCTTAGTCAAGAAGTTTTTATCAATTGATACACTGGGCCAGTGCTAAGGATGCTATAGAGGTGGAAGTAGGTGATCATTTTGCAGATTACTGTGAATAATGTTCTCAATGTGTCCCTTGTGGAAAGTGCCTGTGTGGGTATTGGATAAGGTTGGGGTTGGGACTCTCTGTGATGGCCAGTGATGAACAGCTTGCTTGTAAATTTTTTTCCTTGGCTCACACATAAGCCATAGGCACTCAGCCCCTTTGGGAAGGAAGAACATACTGTTCACAGAAACAATGACTGTTTAATGAGGTAGAGAAGGCATGCAGCTCTTTGAAGCAAAACCTAGCAAAGATTCTGCACCTGAAGGAATAGACAATAGGTGCAGGAGTAGGCCATTTTGCTCTTCGCCCTGCACCACCATTCAATATGATCATGGCTGATCATCCTTAATCAGTATCCTGTTCCTGCCTTATCTCCATAACCCTTGATTCCACTATCCTTGAGAGCTCTATCCAACTCTTTCTTAAATGAATCCAGAGACTGGGCCTCCACTGCCCTCTGGGGCAGAGCATTCCACACAGCTACCACTCTCTGGGTGAAGAAGTTTCTCCTCCTCTCTGTCCTAAATGGTCTACCCCGTATTTTTAAGCTGTGTCCTCTGGTTCGGCACTCACCCATCAGCGGAAACATGTTTCCTGCTGCCAGAGTGTCCAATCCTTTAATAATCTTATATGTCTCAATCAGATCCCCTCTCAGTCTTCTAAACTCAAGGATATACATACCCAGTCTTTCAGCGTAAGGTAGTCCTGCCATTCCAGGAATTGACCTCGTGAACCTACGTTGCACTCCCTCAATAGCCAGAATGTCTTTCCTCAAGTTCTGGAGACCAGAACTGCACACAATACTCCAGATGTGGTCACCAGGGCCCTGTACAGCTGCAGAAGAACCTCTTTGCTTCTATACTCTTGTTATGAAGGCCAGCATGCTATTAGCCTTCTTCACTACCTGCTGTACCTGCATGCTTACCTTCATTGACTGGTGTACAAGAACACCCAGATCTCTCTGTACTGCCCCTTTACCTAAATTGATTCCATTTAGGTAGTAATCTGCCTTCCTGTTCTTGCCACGAAAGTGGATAACCATACATTTATTCATATTAAACTGCATCTGCCATGCATCTGACCACTCACCTAACCTGTCCAGGTCACCCTGTAATCTCTTAACATCCTCCTCATATTTCACCCTGCTACCCAGCTTAGTATCATCAGCAAATTTGCTAATGTTATTACTAATACCATCTTCTATATCATTAATATGTATTGTAAAGAGCTGCGGTCCCAGCACTGATCCCTGTGGTACCCCACTGGTCACTGCCTGCCATTCCGAAATGGAGCCGTTTATCACTACTCTTTGTTTCCTGTCAGCCAACCGGCTTTCAATCCAAGTTAGTACCTTATCCAATGCCATGGAGGAACTTAAGCATAATAAAAATGTAAATTTTTTTTAATTTTTTTATAGGAAATGAATATTGTGGACAGTTCTCACAGGGAGAGCTTCATGGATTTGGAGTGATGAAGTACTTTGATGGCACTCGGTATGAAGGAGAGTTTCACTATGGCGTCCGAACAGGTGAATGTATTTTTGTCTGATTTTTTAATCTATATGTAGCCTGCCTGTTCAACTTGACATTGTGTCTTGTGACATTTACTATAATTGTAGAACTGGAGGCTGACCCTCTGTTACTGATAAAATGTATAAGTCTACTTTAATTCTTTGTCTAGGACACGGAGCACTGATAGATAAAGAGGGCCAGGTGTACCGAGGCTCCTTTCACAACAATAAGAAACAAGGAGAAGGAGAAATGTACTATAAGTAAGTGAAACCTACTTACTGAGATTCTGATGTTTTTATAATCAACCTGTTCAGAGTTGTTAATACATGGCTGTGGAGCAGGTGGGATTTGAACCTAGGACCGATGCTTTGTCAAGTCCCCCTAGTTAGTGAGGCAATATTTACGCATGTGCAAAATGAATAACATAGCTGTTTCCAGCTTCATTCACTTATTTACTTTCCTTATTTTCTTTTAGCTCTACATCTAACCACCAAATTTTGAAAGTCCCAAAATATTATGTATAGTGCTATCATAGAAACAGCCCGTTAGGCTCAACCAGTCCATGCTGGTGTTTATCCTTCACATAAACCATCTCCCACCTCACTTCATCTTACCCTATCAACATATTTTTCTGTGTGGGAAATCTCATGGTAAACCTTTTTGAAAATGGAAGAGAAAAGTCCAAAACATTAAATAAGATAGCTGAGAGGGGAAAATGTTCCCAATATTTTTGAGATGAAATCCACCCACTCCTCTCCTCTCATTCTTTCAATAAAATCTGAAATGTGGCACTCAAGGTACCAGAGTGTGATAAGCTCCGTGTAGTTCATCTGGAATCCTGAGCCTTCAGAAGTGATGAAGGTGTTTGGTATGCTTGCCTTTATTGGTCATAGGAGTTGGGAGATCATGTTGAAGCTGTATAGGGCATTGGTTTGGCCACTTTAGGAATACTGTGTGCAGTTCTAGTCTCCCTGCTATAGGAAGAATGTTGTGAAACCTGAAAGGGTTCAGAAAAGGTTTACAAGGATGTTGCCAGGGTTGGAGGCTTTGAGCTGTAGGGAGATGCTTGATAGTCTGGGGCTGTTTTCTCTGGAGCAACAGAGGCTAGAGGGTGACTTTAGAGGCTTATAAAATCATGAGGATATGGATAGGGTAAATAGCCAAGGTCTTTTCCCTGACGATGGGGAAATCCAAAACTAGAAGGCATAGGTTTAAGGTGAGAGGGGAAAGATTTAAGAGGGACCTAAGGTGCAACTTTTTCATATCGAGGGTGATGTGTTTGTGTGGAATGATCTACCAGAGAAAGTGGTGCTGGCTGGTACTATTACAATATTTAAAAGGCATCTGGATGGGTATATGAATAGGAAGGGTTTCGAGGGACATGGGCCAAGTGTTGGCAAATGGGACTAGATTAATTTTGGATATGGATGAGTTGGACTGAAGGCTATGTTTCCATGCTATACAGCTCTATGACTCTAAAGTAGGACAAGAGAGGATTAGACTGTCAGAAAACTGTCAAAGAAACTTGGCCTCTGTTCTCATTGCGCACACAACACAGACCAGGGCACAGTACTCTGCAAATGATGAACTGTAAAAGTCAATTAATGAGGAAAAAGATTGCTTTGACAAGAACTAATGACTCCTGCACTGCTGTGTTAGAAAGTCTTTGTTGCTCCATCAATACAAATTCCATTCCGTCAAATCTCAAGTGGATTCTTTTGTGAAGGATTTCATTAATATGCCCGCTCGCAGTTACTCATCTATACAGTCATGTTTTCGTGACCTTGTGCTCTTGTTTCATGGTGGTGCCTTGCTCAGAAGTGTTGCCTGCCTTCTTTCAAGCATCTTTCTTGTAACTTTAATATATCCATTTTGTTTTCATTGGCTTTGATTATCTGACTCTCCCTGTGTTTAAACAGTGTTGTTCAGTCACTTGTCTGTGCTTAGTTGGCTAACCTTCCACTGGGTTGAAGGCAGGGAAACCATGCAAAGCACCGTAATGTGCCCCAGGGCTAGGGCGATGTCAATAAGACTTAATTCTTGTTCTCCAGTGACCCCTACTGGAAAGTATGTGTTTGTAATTATCAGGTAAAGAAGGCAACAGGCTCAGCTGAGATATCCTCCAGGTTCATTTACAATAAATAACCATCTCATTCAGATATTAGACACTTTAAAAAGCAGGCAACTTCAGGAAAGAAGATAAATCGATTGGAAAAGCAAATGAAATTGCAAGGGAACCAGAATCACTGAAAAAGAGAATGAACTTAATATTATCTGTAGCTACATTTATATTGTGCTGAGACTACAGCCAGTGATACCAACTCCTCATCCTGCCAGTAAACAAAGAGCATCAGCAAATAAATAGATACAGTGTATTTCTGCACTATATAAAAATGTTTTGCATTTTTCTCTTCCCACTTCGTATCCTGAAAATATGGATTCCATCCTTGAATACAGTTTTCTATAGATGCTATGTAATACTGAGATACAGTTCCACAGACACTGAGTGATATTATGGTACAGTTCTGAAGGCACTGAGTAATCATAGGGTACTGTTCCATGGGAACTGATTAATGTTGAGATACTGTTCCACACGCACTGAGTACTTATTTTTCTATTTGTTTATTCATGGTGTATGGGCATTGCTGGCTTGGCCAGCACTTATTGTCCATTCGTAATTGTCCTGGACATTGTGAGTTGCTTTCTCAAACTCCTTGGCATGTAGGAAGACCCACAGTGCAATTAAGAAGGGAGTTCTAGGATTTGGACCTAGATTTTGGAGCAGCATGGTGGCTCAGTGGTGCCTCACAGTACCAGGGACCTGGGTTCAATTCCCACCTCGGGTGACTGTCTGTGTGGAGTTTGCACATTCTTCCCGTGTCAGTGTGGATTTCCTCCAGGTGCTCCGGTTTCCTTCCACAATCCAAAGATAGTGGACCCATAGTGTTAGAGAGAGTCAGAGAGAAATGGGTCTGGGTGGGTTACTCTTCGGAGGACCGGTGTGGACTCGTTGGGCCGAAGGGCCTGTTTCCACACTGTAGGGAATCTAATCTAATCTAAACGAAACTATGAAAGAACAGTGATGGTGTCCCTACATATTTACTGCCCCTATCCTTCTAAGTGGTAGCGGTTTTGAGAATGCTGTAGAAGGAGTCTTGGTGAGTTACTGCAATACATCTTGCACGTGGTGCACATTGCTGCCATTGTGCAAGCTGGTGTAAAAGGAGTAAATGTTGAACATGATAAATGGGGTGTGAATTAAGCAGGTGATTTTAACCCGGACTGTGTTGAGCTGCTTGAATGTTATTGTAGCTGTGCTCATCCAGGCAGATGAGTATTCTATCACATTCCTGATTGTGCTTGTGGATGGTAGATAGGCATTGGGAGACAGGAGGGGAGATATTCATTGTAGAATTCCTAGAGCCTGATGGTTTCTTGTAGCCACGGTATTTATATGTGGTTCAGTTAAGTTTTTGCTCATTGGTAACCTAAGCATGTTGAAAATAGTTTTGCTGTTAAACTTCAGATTGAAAAGAACTGCTTCTGTATCTGTCATAGCAAGTGCTAAACACTGTATGACCATTGATGAATATTACCATTTCTGACTTCCTGATGGATGGAAGGTAATTATTGGATCAGCTGAAGGTAATTGAGCCTACTCTGAGGAATGTTTGGAGTGATATCCTGAGACTGAGGTGGTTGACTGCCAACAAAAGGGCTGCATGGTGGCACAGTGGTTAGCACTGCTGCCTCACAGTACCAGGGACCCGGAATCATTTCTACCCTTGGGCAACTGTCTGTGTGCAGTTTGCGCATTCTCCCTGTGTCTGCGTTGGTTTCCTCCTACAATCCAAAGATGTGCAGGTTAGGTGGATTGACCATGCTAAAAATTGCCCTGTAGTGTCTGGGGATGTGCAGGTCATGTGTGTTAGTTACGGGCATTGGGTGTGGGGGGGAGGGGGAGGTGTGTGGTTTGGGTCTGAGTGGGATGGTGTTTGAAGGGTTGGTGCAGATTCAGTGAGCCAAATGGCCTCTTTCTGCATTGTCGGGATTCTATGATGCTGTGAAATACAGACACTAGCAGAATACTTTACACCTGATTAACTTCAGTTTTGCTAGGGCTCCTTTATGCTATAGTCAATCAAATGCTGTCTTGTTGTCAAGGACAATCACTCTCCTTTCATCTCTTGAGTTAAATTTTCTTGTCCACGTTTGGACTAAGGCTGTAATGAAATGAGGAGCTGAGTGATCCTGATGAAACCCAAACTGAGCAGCAGTGAGCAGGTTATTTCTTTGCTTGATAACACTGTTGATGATCCTTCTATCATTTTGCTGATGATCTGGAGTAGACTGATTGACCAGATCGGGTTTGTTGCACTTTATGGACTGGATATAACTAGGCATTTTTCCACATTACAGTGGGTATGTTCCAGTGTTGGAACTGTACCTCTTGGGTATGAACATGGCTAGTTCTGGAACACAAATCATTCATATTATTGTTGTCCAGACTTGTAGTATTAGTTCCTTAAATTGTTTCTTGACATAATCATGGAGTGAATCAAATTGGCTGAAGACTGACCACAGTGATGCTGAGTTTGGAGGAAATGTGATATGAATCATCTACTAGGCACTTCTGTCTGAAGATGGCAGCAAATGTTTCAGCTTTGTCTTTGACACTAATGTGCTGGGGACCCCACAGTGCTCCCCCAACCACCACCACCAATCATTAAGAATGTGTGTATTCTCCTCCAATAAGTTGTTTAATTGTCCATTACATTTCACATGGCAGAACTGCAGGTTTTACATCTGATCTATTGGTTGTGGGATCACTTAACCCTGTCTATTACATACATCTATTACATGCATAACTTTCATTTTATCCAGCATATAAGTAATCCTGTATTGTAGTTTTACCAGGTTGGCTCCTTATTTTTTAGGTATCCCTGGGGTACTACTCCTGGCATGCCCTTTGACATGTTTTGTTGGGCGAGGATTGATCTCCCAGCTTGATGATAATGTAGAGTGAGGGATACTGTGGGCCACAATGTTACAGATGGTAGTTTGCTGTGTCCAGAGGGCATGATGAGAAATTAAAGCAAAACTGTATTTCTTTATGTAATTTTGTGTTTAAATGCTATTGTTGGACTTTTAAAATAGCTCTGGCTGATCACTTGATCATAATGTCAGAAACTTGAAACTCCTGCGATGTATAGACATTCCAGCTAAAGTCGATAGAAAGGATTTGGAGATGAGCCATCTGCCTCAAGCCAACTTCTGTCAAAGGAAATAGTGGGGTGTAATTCCACAGGCACTGAGTAATTTTGAGGTACAGTTCCACAGCCACAGGGTAATGTTGGAGTGCAGTTGCACAGGCACTGAGTAATGTTGGTGTAGATTTCCACAGGCACTGAATAATGTTGAGGTACAATTCCACAGGCACTGAGTAATGTTGGCATACATTTCGACAGGCACACTGAGTAATGTTCCATCGACACTGAGTGATACAGGAGTGCAGTTCAACAGTATCTTACTCAAGCAGTCTTTCTTTGTGTGTTTTGGCAGACTGTTCAGTTGTCTTGAACTGGATAGTCAAGTTTTTCAGTGGGCGTCTGGCAATTCCAAATGTGGAAATATGCTGCCAAAAGATTTTTTGTTTAACTAGACGCCTATTTTAGTTGAAATGTGAAAACATTAATTTATTCAAATGTTATTAACATTTTTAATAAATTCTTCATCAGCAAGGCAGTTTCCTACATGTTCCCCTACCCCATCCAGTTTTGATCTTAGTTAAATGTGGCTGGCCAATGTTTGACCCTGGTAAACCACAGCGGAGGCTGATGTTGGCTGCACCTTATGTCCACACACCTGCACTTTCCAACAGAGAGTACTAGATAGTGTTTAGGAGCGGAAACCCTTGCTGATTTTCCTCACTCCCACTTCCCACAAGCCAGCAACATTAAGGCCAATTGTTGGTTCCTCCCCTTCATGCCACTAATTTGGCTGGTGTTGCACAGATCGGAGTCTAAAACCTCTCTTGTCTGCTTGAGTCTGTGCTACATTGAATGAGGCCTTTACTCCAATTGCAGTTAGAGGGCTTGCCAAGATTACTTCTGCAGTTTAATGGGTAGGAGTACATAAAATGGCCATGGTCTGGAGTCAGTCTTGAGGAGAAGGCATAAACTGTCCAAATCAGTTTTTTTATTGCTACCAGTAATACTCCTGCTTTGACCTGCCACTGAGAGCTGTGAATGTCTTCACAACAGGAATATTACATTGATCGAAGAGTACATTACTACAAATTAAGTGTGCCAGTATAACTTAACAGAGTCAGTTTCTGACCTGAATTGCTCTGATTAGAATTATGTGAGACGCTCCTGAAGGAGTTGGTCTTTCCCCAGTTGGGTTTTGGACCAGATGGACTGTAATTCCAGTACTGGCTAAAGACAGACTAGGTAAGAGTGGTGTTGTTGTCAATGAAGTGTCTGAGTATTTGTTCTCTTACCTTTGTGTTGGAGAGCTATAAGTTAGAGATCCCACTTCTGGTACCTGAATTTTTGACCTCACTGCAGTACTGAGTGAAGGTGGCATTGTCAGAAGAGCTACATTTTGGATGAGATATTAAAACAAATAATGGACTTTTCCTGGTGTTCCAGGGAATGCTTAAACCCTCAACCAACACCAGAAACACAAACAGACTGTACTAGTGTTGGCAGTATTCACCTGTCTGTGAATAAATGTGACTGTGAGATTTCGCAGGTAATTCAGCTGTTTTCTTTCCTTCATTCTTGGTATATGGGCTTCACTGGAAAGGTCAACATGTATTACATATTCTTGATTATCCTTGCAAAAGTGGTAATGTGAACCAATACGTTCTGTATGGTGAAGGTGCTGTGACTGCTGGTGGATAGGGAATTCCAAGATTTTGATATCGGAAGCTTCTTTGATGAAGGAACAGCAATATACTTTTAGTTTGCGGTAACTGGTGATTTTGAGGGGAACTTGGAGGTCATGATATTTCCACATGTCAATTGACTTTGACAGGTTTAGGATGTGCTATTAAGAAGCCTTAGCAAGTTGTTGCAGTGTAGCCTACAGATAGTAGATGCTGCAACCATGGTGTGCCAGTACGGAGGGACTGTATGTTTAAGCTCTGAAACACCATGAAACATTATCAGGACATAGTCATAGAGATCTACAGCATGGAAACAGACCCTTTGGTCCAACTGTCCATGCCAACCTGATATCCTAATCCAATCTCGTCCCACCTGCCAGCACCTGGCCCATATGCCTCCAAACCTTTCCTGTTCATATACCCATCCAAATGCCTTTTAAATGTTGCAATTGTACTAGCCTTCAACACCACCTCTGGCAGCTCATTCCATACGTGCACCACCCTCTGCGTGAAAAAACTGCCCCTTTGGTCTCTTTTATATTTTTCCCCTCTCACCCTAAACATATGCCCTCTAGTTCTGGACTCCCCCACTCCAGGGAAAAGACTTTGCCTATTTATCCTATCCATGCCTCTTATAATTTTGTAAACCTCTATAAGGTCTCCTCTCAGCCTCTGACGCTCCAGGGAAAACAGCACCAGCCGATTCAACCTCTCCCTATAGCTCAAATCCACCAACCCTGGCAGCATCCTTGTAAATCTTTTCTGAACCCTTTCAAGTTTCACAACATCCTTCCGATAGAAAGCAGACCAGAATTGCACATAATGTTATCTATAAATAGAAGTTCTTTCTTCTTTTCCAGTACTTTTCACTACCTTATTTAGTACTTATTTAACAGTTTGAGACTGATTTCCACAGAATAAATGCAGCTTAAAAAGAGAGTAGGGTGAAGGTGGCCAACTGCCATCTTGGCTTTCTTCATTGAGGCTATTGTTGATGCAGTTTCAGCAATAAATTTGTGTACTGGTGACCCTTGACTATTGTCTGTTATTTCCTGAAGAAAAACATTATGAAAATTTTATAAAGATTTTAAGATAATTGGTAATAAAGGAATTTACAATTAAAAGTTTACCTCAGTGAGGAAGTCATACCTGGCAGCAAAGCATGGATTGTACTGTGCTTAGCTTAAATGTGAAGTTGCGCCTGCTGTACTGGATCTTATGGTACTTCCTCTTTGTCTCGCTTCGCTTCAGGAAACTCCAGCAGACGGTCTGGAGCCTGCAGAGAACAGATTTATTTATTTTTCTGCACTTTGAGCATATCAACAACAGCAACAGCAAAAAACTTTCCAACAGTAAGTTGGCAGTGTTGCAGCTGCAGCTGAATTGATGTCCTCTGACTGTGCCTGCCTCTAATACTTAGCCAGCACTTTCTCTGCCTTTATTTAAAAAAAATCCAAGTTGCTGACTCATGTTATAGTGTGAATCCATGGGCTTTAAAAATTTCTGGTGACTTCCCCAGTACTCATTATTTATCTGCAGGCACAAGAAATGACTGTTGGCTGGCTAGTCCACCTAGGGGAAATGGCAGCATTGGCCACTTCCTCCTTACCCAATGTGCCCATTCCAACAGTGAACGCTACATAATGATCAGGGCAAGAACCTTAGCAGATAGCCCCATCTCACCCAGGGGTTCAAAGGTCAACAATAGTGCCTTTAAAATGGCCGCCCTTGGGATCAGCAAAACCCATCATCTCCAAGGGATTAAATCTCCTGATCTGTATATTTTAGTTTCAAATTGAGTTGTGTGCCCGACTGGCAACCGGGGTGCAGGTGGGTTAACAAACTAACCATACGTTTTGAGTTTGGTGCTTTCAGATGAATCATTTGTGAATTTATTCAAAAGTTGAATTAAAAAATGACTCCTATTTTTCCCTCTTATTTCAGGTATGGGAGCCACTATCAGGGAGATTGGGTACTGGACCAGCGACAGGGCCATGGCATTATGCAGTACGCTGATGGTTCTCTTTATGAGGTATTCCTATTTGGCAGTAGATGTCACTGTGAGCAAAGTTTTCAACTCAAAGGCAACACACTGCAGGCTTTAACAATTTGCTGATTTTCAGGATGCCAACTAAACTTGTAAAGCCGTATGGTTTGTTCAAAAACAAAGTCAAAGAATGACACCACACAAAGTGTTCTAAGTTTTATCCTCTCCACCCTTCTCCCTACACTTCAACTGTCATCCCTTTATAGCCTGACAACACTGACATTTATCTGTTTATCCCTCAAACAGTGACATCATATCTTAACAAAGTGGCTATTCCTTATGTGAGAGCTTTTCCAATGAGCATCAACATGTTGTTTGGTCATTGAGGATTTCACAGTTGATTTCAATCTCATGTTCATCCACTGTCAACTGATGAGCTCCAGATAAAGTTAAAAACAATATTTGCATTAATTCCTAATTTGTTTCTAGTTGCTGTGATAATCTGGTTTCAATGTTGAGTTTAGAATTCCTTCACAAATAATAGAACAGCCTCTGTGAAATCTTGTGGCTCTTAAAATTCAAATGGAGCTTACCTTGCTCAAGTGAGTTATGTTGCCTCTGTTCAATCCACAAGATTGCCAGAGTGTCTTGTGGCTCAGGTGGCATAGGCTGGGTTCCATAATTTTACAAAAAACAAAAGCCTGAGCCAATTGTCACTGTTGAACCCCAGTCTGGTGTGAGATCAGTTAATGTAGCACAGTCTGGGGATGAAGTTGTACATTCCCATTCAGTACAACAATAACACAGTCCATTTACAGTACTGTGCAAACTTTCAAGTTTAAATGTTTAATTCCGTCAATTGCAACTGTTCTTATAAGGCAGAAAAACTGTGCAACCTTCTTGAATAAATCATAAATCGTTTGAGGTTCCTGCTGCTGCGGTGTGGTAATTGAAATGACTCTACAGAGGCCGGTATCCCATCACCAAGTCATCCTTTATTTACACACGGAGAGTTCTTGACACTAGCCCGGCCTCCTCTCAGTCAGCTCTCTGAGTGAATAGAATCTCTAATACTCTGCTCATATCTGTCAGCCAGGGCTCCCTGATTGGGGCTGTTACCCTGGTCCAATCATGGGAATCCAATCCATCCACCTGGCTGACCTCAGAACAATCACTACAGTAACCTTTTACAAAATATTTTATGGGAAGTCAGCCTCACTGATAAGGTTAGCATTTGTTGCCTGTCCCTAATTGTCCTAGATTTGCCAGAAGTCACAGTAATTCCTAATGCTAGAAGGAACTTCCGCTGATGACCACTGCAGTGCCCTGACAGACTCCAGCTTCACAGGCAATATCTATCAGAAAAGATTCTAACATATGAGATATTGGAGGCTAGCAATGAAAAGGATTGCTCAATACAACAAGCTTCTCTCGAGTTCTGTAGTATCACATCAAATGAAACGAAAGGCTCCATCTGAATTGTCTTGCATTCTATTTTTTAACCTTTTCAATGAAGGCTAGTGAATTATGATCAGTGTAAGTTAATATTTCCTTGATACTTTAAAATGCTGAAGGGCTAACAACAATCCAAAGTCTGTTCTACAGTAAGTGCTTCTGATACTGATTTAGTTATTTAGAGAAGTACTGTGCTGGCATCTCTACTCCTGACACAACATCCTGTAAAAAGAAAGCACCAACCCGCAAATCATTAGCATTGACTGCCACTTTGAAATGTTTGGAAAAGTTAGGAGGGAGTCAACACAGCTTCATTTTTAAAGATTGCCTTCAGCTTTTCAAAAGCTAATTGGCGTGCTATTGACCATACCGCTTTTGCTTTTTCCTTTAAAAAGTGTGTAAATGGTATAGTTAATAAACTGAAATTATGCACAACTCTCCGGTAAAACCCACATTCCAAAAATCCACATGAGTTCTTGTTTAGTTTTAGGACTAAAACTAAACAAGTTTTAGTCACTTGCACTGTTCTTGGTAGCAACCTTAGGTACTCTTACTTTTCCAATTTGATTCATTCCATGTGATATCAAAAAAATGGCTGAAGGTACTATAAGCCCCGACAACATTCTGTCAATAGGAATCATGAGGGGCATGGATAGGATAAATAGACGAAGTCTTTTCCCTGGGGGTGGGGCAGTCCAGAACGAGAAGACATAGGTCAGGGGGGAAAGATATAAAAGAGATCCAATGGGCAACTTTTTCACACGGAGAGTGGAGCATGAATGGAATGAGCTGCCAGAGCAAGTGGTGGAGGCTGGTACAATTGCACCATTTAAAAGACATCTGGAAGGGTATATGAATAGGAAGGGTTTAAAGGGATATGGGCCAAGTGCTGGCAAATGGGACTAGATCTGGTCGACATGGATGAATTGGACTGAAGGGTCTGTTTACATGCTGTACATCTCTATGACTGAGTGGCTTCCTGGGCCATTTCAGAGTATCAGTTAGAGTTAATCATATTGCTGTGATGCTAGAGACATGGGCCAGACCAGTAAGAATTGTAGATTTTCTTCACTAAAGAATGTTCAGGAATGAGGTGGGTTTTCAGTATTGATCATACAGTTACTAAGACAAGCTTTATTTTCCAGGTTTTCATTAATTGAATTTGAATTCCAACAGCTGCTGTGGTGGGATTTGAATCCATGTCCCCAAAGTCTCTGGATTAATAATCCATTGACATTACTACCATTCTACCATCGCCCCTCTGTGGGGGGGGGGGGTCACTCCTTCTGGCGAGTGGTAGATGGGGGTGTCACTCCCTCTAGAGAGTGGTAAATGGGTGGGGGGGTCACTCCCTCTGGGGAGTGGTAAATGGGAGGCCACTTTTCTCATGAAGAAATAAATGATGGAGTTCATCCCACTGTAAACCAGTAAATGAGATTTAATGTAGATTCAGAATGATGGATGGGACTTTACAGCAGTGAATGGGGATTCTCCTATTGCGGGATTGTTAAGGAAGTTTAAGTGCGAATTCCATTGAGTGATAACTGCAGGAACCCCCCCCCCCCCCAAGTCTAGGCTGTACCGCTAAAGGGAAAGTCAGAGGGGATAGTTGGGATAGTTACAGGCTACAGTGCTGGATTGTAGGATACCATTCGCAAAGCTGTTGGAGGTGGTGACCAAGCTACCCATTTTAGGTGGGGAAAGTTTTGTGCTCTGAGGAAAAGGACTGGAAACATAATGAAGTGTATGTCTGATTAAAATTCGGAACAAATAAAACTTCAATCCTAAATGATTAGTCCTGTATAAAATAGTTTTGCAACTGGCATGTTGTTCATAACTTTTCATCTTTAGCTCTGCTTTCAAAATAGAATTCAAAAGATGCGAAACATGATCAAATAACTCTTAAATGGCAGTGTTCTATGGGAAGGAGACCAGTCGATGAAAAATCTGGCTTGGAATAAAATAAAACTTCGGCGTCCGAATGGTTAACTCCTACAGGACATTGGATGCCATTTGGCGTCATTGCCCACTGGAGGCTCCAGGC
Organism: Chiloscyllium plagiosum; assembly: GCF_004010195.1. Classification (NCBI taxonomy): domain Eukaryota; kingdom Metazoa; phylum Chordata; class Chondrichthyes; order Orectolobiformes; family Hemiscylliidae; genus Chiloscyllium; species Chiloscyllium plagiosum. The sequence goes on from NC_057743.1 coordinate 28,193,907, forward strand.
TCCAGTCTCCCCAGACGTCAGTATTGCAGCTGTGTGGAGTGTGTGCAGGCAGGAACACGTTACCTCACCATGGCACTGTGTAATGAATGAATTAATTCAGATTCAGTGAATGATAACATCATTTTCCCATAGTATAATCACTTCTCTTTTCACACCATTCACTGGAAATGTGCTTGTATGTGTGCTTGGGAGTTATGAGTTTTAGTTTGAATGTTCTGAAATTCTGATGCACTTAAACCTGCCAAAATTAATAATGTGAGAAGTTAATAGTAAAGTTAACAGTGGTCATAGTCCCAGAGGACCATAGGGCTCTGCTCTCATTAGAGAGAGACGACTTCAGGTGGTTTAACCTGAAGTTCTTGAGTGAGGGGTGAGGTTGAGAAAGAGAGTTTTCTTCATGGTAACCTCAGCCAATGCGGGAATTGATATCACACTGCATCGCAAACCAACCCATAGTGAGAAATTAATAGGGCAATATACTCCAACCTTTGCTGAATGAATTCTTTCTGCTGCACACATCCATGCTCTCTCACCATTTCACTATTGGTAACCAGGTCCTTAGCCAGCGAGCATTTTTCATTTCACTTTTAATGTTCCTCATTCATATTCTTAAAAGTCGTTGTGACTGAGCAGTGTCAGGGGTTGGGTGGGTGAGCACAAATGGCGGAATCTGTTGCAGGCAACAATGAGACTGGTGGAGCATAAGCCTTAGTGGTTGGTAGATACAATGGCAGAAATAGAGTGAGTGTGAGGTATTGGAGTGTCGATAGTGGTGCTTGTGCTAGTGGAGTGGGAGAAGGTCATTGACTTACCCACATTACTGTGCATTCTGCCTGAGACTGATCTGGCATAATCTGGAATTATTGCCTCCTCTGCTGGTTCTGGGGGAGAAGGACTTCCCACCTCTACGCCTCCTTGGCCAACAGGACTGCTAAGTGCCTATCCGCAAAGTGGGAAGCTAATTTTCCCTTGTCTGCCATGTCCAGTGCAAATGTCAAAAAACTTGCAGGGTATCTCTAGACTCTGTGCCAACTTGCCAATCCATTCCAGGATGTCTTGGCAGTGGTGTGATGTTCTGGGCACAGCAAGTGATAGAATGGGATTAGAATTGCTTGAGAGGGGCAGGGTAGGAAGTTAATGAGGCAGTTTTGGTAAGATTCAGCAAGAAAACGTGTAAGGCCTTATGGAGAGAAATCCTCTGTGAAACCTGACAAAACTGACAGTTAGCCAAAAATTTGCAAGACTTAGCTGGAGACACATGCCTGTTTTTTTCCCTTTAGCTCTGAGTAGACTACGTGAAGCCTGTAATCTCTGCTTTTGATCATTACCGTATCCTCATATGAAAAGATTGAGAAGGGAAAAAAAGCTATTGAGGCCATCAACATCCCACTGGTATTTCATGTCCCAACTCTCAACATCCATCCGTCTCCAATATCCTTCACATCACAGCCATTGGAATTTGTCTGTGTTCTAAGTTGTGATTTGTAATGACCCCTTAGATTCAGTAAAATTATCTAACACCAAGTATCCCATTAATATGTGAAAGCAATCTGTCAGTCTTTCTCATCTTTAGTTTTTGAGCCTCCAGCAGTGCAGCACTCCCTCAGTATTGACCATCTCACAATGCAGTGCTCCCTCAGGACTGACCCTCCGACAGTGCAGTGTTTTCTCAAAATGGACGATCAGATGAACAGTGGTGAAGGAATTCTGTTCCCTTTGTGGAACAGTGCTGATGCTATCTTGGACTGCAGGTGGGATACTACTGATGGATAGTAGAACAGGTCGAGTGGAGTAACTGAAACCCGTGCGGAAGAACTCAGCAGGGGTGCAGCTAAGTGGCTTTTTCAAGTGTCAACTTACAGCTTTTTTTGTAAATCTACAATAGTGAGTAGAGTGGGTTCCTTTTTGATTAAATGTTTTATTGAGATCTGTCTCTTGATTAAACATTAAAAATAGAAAAGATAGGTACTATGTTAACCAGGAGCAGTGTTTTATTTTTGGAGCAGTAAGACTCTTCTAGTTTCTGGCTCTGGAGATCATTAAGGTGCAAAGAAGGGCTTTGGTAGAGTGATGTGCTCTTACTGTCGGATGTGGGAGATAAGGCAGGGTTTTCATACTACTGATAATTACGTCAGCAGGAAGTGTTTGGTTGCAAATCCTGTTGGATAGCATGGATCAGTTGGAACGGCAGTTAGAGGCATTGAGGAATTTACAGGAGCTAGGGGTGGCAGTTGCAGGGAGGGAGATAAACCAAAGATACAGTCAAGTAAATGGGTTACACCCAGGAAAGATGGGAGAGGGCAGTAGGTCGTGCAGGAGTCTCCTGTGGCTATCCCCATTTCAAACAAGTGTGCTGTTTTGGAAAATGTAGGGTGTCATAGTCTCTCAGGAGAATATAGCACTAATAGCCAGGTTTCTAGTACCGAGACTGGCTGTAATGTAATGAGGGGTACATTAGGTTCCAATTGATCAGTCTAGTCAGACCAGATGTTTCTGCAGCCGACAGTGAGACATCAGAATGGTGTGTTGTGTCTGTGCTGCAAGGATCAAGAATCTCTTTGAGAGGATGCAGAATGCTCTCTAAAAGTAAAGGGACCACCAGTAGGTCATTGTATACATTGGAATGAACGACATAGGAAGAGAAAGGCATGAGAGTCTGAGGAGAAAATGTAGGAATTTTAAAAGGAAGTCCTCTGGGGTAGTATTATCTGGATTGCTTCTGGTGCCACGGACTCGTGAGGGTAGGAATGGGAGGATAGAGCAGATGAATGTGAGGTTGAAGAGTTGTTGCAGGGGAGAAGGATTGGCAGATTTGCATCATTGGAATCTCTTCTGGGGTAGAAGTGACCAGTACAAGAAGGGTGGATTGTACCTGAATCGGAAAGAGATTAACATACTGTCAGGGAGATTTGCTAGAGCTGTTTGAGAGGATTTAAATTAGTAGGAGCCGGGGTGTGAGAGAGAGAGGCGCAGTGGGACCCAGGGACATACTGAGGAAAGAGATCAGTCTGAAACTGGTACAGTTGAGAAAAGGAGCCAGTCCAACAGTCTGGGAAGGCAGGAACAAAGTAGAGAATGATGTAGGACTGATGAATTAGACTGCATTTATTTCAATGCAAGACACCTAACAGGTAAGGCAGATGAATCAGGGCATGGTTGGGAACATAGAACTGGGAAATCAGAGCAATTACAGAGACATGGCTCAGGAACGGACAGGATTTGCAGCTTAATGTTCCAGGGTAGAGTCATAGAGATATATAGCATGGAAACAGACCCTTCGGTCCAATTCATCCGTGCCCACCAGATATCCCAACCCAATTTAGTTCCACTGGCCGTTTTCCCTCTAAACCCTTTTTATTTATATACCCATCCAATGTTGTAATTGTACTAGCCTCCACCACTTCGTCTGACACCCCATTCCACAGACGCACCACCCTCTGCATGAAAAGGTTGCCCCTGAGGTCTCTTTTATATCTTTCCCCTCTCACCCTAAACCTATGCTCTCTAGTTCTGGACTCCCCCAGGAAAAAGACATTATCTGTTATCCCTATCCATGCCCCTCATGATTTTATAAACCTCTATGAGGTCACCTCTCAGTCTCTGATGCTCCAGGGAAAACAGCCCTAACCTATTCACCCTCTTCCTATACCTGCAATCCTGGGAACATCCGTGTAAATCTTTTCTGAACCCTTTCAAGTTTCACAACAACTTTCCGTTAGGTAGGAGACCAGAATAGCATGTGATATTCCAAAAGTAGCCTAACCAATGCCCTGTACAGCTGCAACATGACCTTCCAACTCCTGTACTCAATATTCTGACCAATAAAGGGAAGCATACCAAACGCCGCCTTCACTATCCTATCTACCTGCGACTCCACTTTCAAGGAGCTATGAACCTGCACTCCAAGGTCTCTTTGTTCAGCAACACCCCCCCCAGGACCTTATCATTAAGTGTGTAAGTCCTGCTAAGATATGCTTTCCCAAAATGCAGCACCTTGCATTTATCTAAATTAAATTCCATCTGCCATTCCTCAGCTCATTGGCCCATCTGGTCAAGATCCTTTTGTAACCTGAGGTAACCTTTTCGCTGTCCACTCCGCCTTCAATTTGGTGTCATCTGCAAACTTACGAACTAAACCTCTTATGCTCACATCCAAATCATTTATATAAATGACGAAAAGTAATGGACCCAGCACCGATCGTTGTGGCACTCCAGTGGTCATAGGCCTCCAGTCTGAAAAACAACCCTCCACCACCTCTTCTGTATCCAAATGGCCAACCTTGCTAACCAGTGTTCCATGGGAAACCTTGCCAAATGCCCACTGAAGTCCACATAGATCACATCTCCTGCTCTGCCCTCATCAATCCTCTTTGTTACTTCCTCAAAAAAACTCAATCAAGTTTGTGAAACATGATTTCCCATGCACAAAGCCATATTTACTATCCCTAGTTGGTTCTTGCTTTTTGAAATACATGTACATCCTGTCCCTCAGGATTCCCTCCAACAATGTGCCCACCACCGAAGTCAAGCTCACCGCTCTATAATTCCCTGGCTTGTCCTTACCACCTTTCTTAAATAGTGGCACCACGTTAGCCAACCTCCAGTCTTCCGGCACCTCACTGTGACTATCGATGATACAAATATCTCAGCAAGAGACTCAGCAATCACTTCCTTAGCTTCCCACAGAGTTCTAGGGTACAGGTCCTGGGGATTACAGATGCTATAGGAAGGATAGAAAGGCAGGGGGTGCAGGAGAGGAAGAGGAATGGAAAATTTGATTAAGAATAACATTACACCTATACTTAGGAAGGATATTCCTGGGAATATGTCCAGGGAAGTTATTTGAGTCAAACTGAGAAATAAGAAAGGGATGAACACCTTATTGGGATTGTACAATAGACCCCCTAACAGTAAGTGGAAATCGAGAAACAAATTTGTAAGGAGATCTCCATTATCTATGAGAACAATAGGATAGTTATGGTAGGGGTGTTAACTTTCCAACATGGACTGGGACTGCCATAGTGTTGAGAGCTTGGTTGGAGATGAAAGTGTGTACAAGAAAATTTTCTAATTCAGTATATGGATGTGCCTACTAGAACAGTGCTAAACCTGATCTACTCTTGGGGAAAATAAGGCAGGGCAGGTGACTGAGGTGTCAGTGGGGGAGTACTTTGGGGCCAGTGACCATAATTCTATTAGTTTTAAAATAGTGATGGAAAAAGATAGACCAGATCGAGAACTCAATTTTTAAATTGGAGGAAGGCCAATCTTGACAGTATGAGGCAAAAACTTTCAAAAGTTGATTGGACGCAGAGATTTGCAGGTAAATGGATGGCTGGACAATGGAAGCCTTCAGAAATGAGATAACGAGAGTGCAGTGACTGTATGTTCCTGTTAGGGTGAAGGTCAAGGCTGGTAGGTGTAGGGAATGCTGGATGACTAAAAAAATTGAGGATTTGGTCAAGAGAAAGAAGGAAGCGTATGTCAGGTATAGACAGCAGAAATAGAGTGAGTCCCTAGAAGAGTATAAAAGCAGTAGGAGTATACTTAAGAGGGAAATCAGGAGGCCAAAAAGGAGACATGAGATAACTTTGACAAATCAGGTTAAAGAGAATCCAAAGGGATTCTACAAATACATTAAGGTCAAAAGGGTAACTAGAGAGAGAAAATAGTGCCCCTTAAAGATCAGTAAGGCTGCCTGTGTGTGGAACTGCATGAGATGGGGGAGATATTAAACAAATATTTTGCATCAGTGTTTACTGTGGAGAAGAATATGGAAGATATAGAACATGGGGAAACAAATGGGGACATCTTGAAAAATGTCCATATTACAGAGGAGTTGTTGCTGGACGTCTTAAAATGCATAAAGGACTTGATCAGATGTACCCTGGAACTCTATGGGAAGCTAAGGAAGTGATTGCTGGGCCCCTTGCTGAGATACTTGTGTGACCAATAGCCACAGGTGTGGTGCTGGAAGACTGGAGGTTGACTAACGTGGTGACACTGTTTAAGAAAGGTGTAAAGGAAAAGTTGGGGGACTATAGACTGGTGAGCCTGACATTAGAGGTTAGCAAGTTGGAGGGAATCCTGGGAGAAAGGATTTACATTTATTTGAAAAGTCAAGGACTGATTATGAATGGTCAACGTGACTTTGTGTGTGGGAAACCATGAATCACTAACTTAATTTTTTGAAGTTGTTTTTGAAGAAGTAACGTTGAAGATTGATTAGGGTAGAGTGGTGGATGTGATCTATATGGACTTCAGTAAGGCATTCGACAAGGTTCCCCCGGTAAACTGGTTAGCAAGGTTAGATCACATGGAATACAGGGAGAATTAGCTATTTGGATACAGAACTGGCTCAAAGGTAGAAGACAGAGGGCAGTGGTGCAGGGTTGTTTTTCAGACTGGAGGCCTTTGACCAGGAATGTGCCACAGGGATTGATGCTGAATCCACTGCTTTTCATTATTTATATAAATGATTTGGATTTGAACATAGGAGGTATGGTTAGTAAATTTGCAGATGACACCAAAATTGGAGGTTTAGTGATTGGCAAAGAAGGTTAGCTCGGAGTACAACAGAATCTTGATCAGGTAGGCTGAGGAGTGGCAGATGGAGTCTAATTTAGGTAAATGTGAGGTGCTGCATTTTGAAAAGGCAAATCAGGGTAGGACTTATACAGTTAACAGTAAGATCCTGGGGAGTGTTGCTGAACAAAGAGACCTTGGAATGCAGGTTCATAATTCCTAGAAAGTGGAGTCACAGGTAGATAAGCTAGTGAGGAAGGCATTTGGTATGCTTTCCAATACTGGTCACTGCATTAAGTATAGGAGTTGGGAAGTCATGCTGTGGCTGTACAGGACATTGGTTAGGCCAGTTTTGGAATAATGCGTGCAATTCTGGTCTCCCTGCTGTATGAAGGCTATTGTAAAACTTGAAAGGATTTGGAAAAGATTTACAAGGGTGTTGCCAAGGTTGAGCTTAGGGGGAAAATAGACTGGGGCTATTTTCCCTGGAGCATCAGAAGCTGAAGGGTGACCTTAAAGAAGTTTATAAGGTCATGAGGAGTATGCATATGCTAAATAGACAAAGTTTTTTCCTCAGGTTGGGGGAATCTAAAACTAAAGGGCACAGATTTAAGGTGAGATGGGAAAGATTTAGCAAGGACCTAAGAGGCAACTTTTTCATGGAGGGTGGTGCATATATGGAATGATCTGCCAGAAGAAGTGGTGGAGACTGGTACAATTACAACATTTAAAAGGCATCTGGATGGGTGTACGAATAGGAAGGGTTTAGAGGGATATAGGCCAAATGCTGGCAAATGGGACTGGATTTATTTAGGATATCTAGTCAACATGGACGAGTTGGACCTAAGGCTCTGCTTCTGTGCTTTATGTCTCTATGACATTATTTTAGGTTTGTGAGGAATCTCAAAGTTAGTAAGGTGTAACAATTTGAGTAGAAGGGACATACCCGAAACGTTGATTCTCCTGTTCTTTGGATGCTGCCTGACCTGCTGCGCTTTTCCAGCAACACATTTTCAGCTCTGATCTCCAGCATCTGCAGTCCTCACTTTCTCCCCATTGCTGACAGGGAGCAGTGCCTATGAAGTGTGGCACTGGAAAAGGCATAGCAGGTCAGGCAGCATATGGGAGCAAGAGAGTCGATATTTTGAGCATAACCTTTCATCAGGACTCTTGTCCTGTCCTAGTGACACAGTTCTGATGAGGGGGTTATGCCCAAAACGTTGGCTGTCTTGTTCCTTAGATGCTGTCTGAGATGCTGTGCCTTTTCCAGCACCGTAACTTTATCGACTGACTCTCCAGCATCTGCAGTCCTCCGTGTCCCATGGAGCAGTGCCTTCTGAGAGGGTATGTTAGGACTTCAGATATGCACAAATTTTCTGGTGCTTATTTTAAATGACACTTGCTTTTCTAAACATCAAAAACTCAAACAGTCTTTTAAAGCAGCTAAGGAAGATTTGACTTGACAGGGGAATAAGTTGTTTGTATGAAAAGAGTCAGTGTTAAACCTGTGTGTCCTGGGAAATAAAATGAAATGGTTAAATCATGGCAAGGAACTTAAAGCTAAGAATGATCCTGAATTTAAATTTGATGATATGAATTCAATTGTTGGGAAGGACTGTTCAGATATTTGGACGGCTGGAATGTTTATTAAAGACTTGTACGTTAAAAACACGGCAATATGAAAAAAAATGGATATCGAGAGTTTAAAAACTGACCAGAAGTTTCAGATCTGTTTTGAAAAGTAAAATGCTGGATACTTTAATGTCTAGCTTTAAGGAGAAACAAATTAAATTGTTGAATCAAGCAAATAAGAAGTAACATAATGGGATTTCTCCATGGATTCCAATTCATAGCCACCTGTACCCTGAAACCATATCATTTGCCTGCAGTCAACAATGTTGATCTTGACAAAGTTAACCAGACCCAACAGATTATAGAACCTTTGGATTCCTCATTAGTGTTAATCCTGACTATACAAAGTCTAATACAGATTTATATTTTAAAAAAGGCAACATGACCAGTGCAAACCCAAGGTGCTAGTATATAAAAGCCACAACCTAGGTGTTCCAAGAAAAGTTGGAAATGAACCTATGGCTACCTTGTTCAATTTTCAAACTTACTTTATAAGACAGTGTATATTGTTGTTACCAGTATGACATGAAATACATTAGTTTAAAAGTGTTTATGATGTTAAGAAATTGTTGCAATTTGAACATTGTTGTAAAGAAAACTTTACTACAATAAAGTTTCCTTTTTATCCAGGCTTCAGATCTGTGATGATCTTTGACCAAGAGCAGTACTATAAGGAAAATGTGTAGCTATTCTAAATTTGTCGAATCTGTGTTTTTATTTTCAAAGAATGTTTGAAAACCATTTGGATCTTCTGAATTGATCAGTTGCAATATTTTTAGATTAGATTCCCTACAGTGTGGAAACAGGCCATTTGGCCCAACAAGTCCACATCGACCCTCAGAAGAGTAACCCAGCCAGACCCATTACCTCTGTCTAATGCACCCGACACTATGGGCCATCCACCTAACCTGCACATCTCTGGATTGTTGAACGAAACCAGAGCACCCTGAGGAAACCCGCACAGACACGGAGAGAATGTGCAAACTCCACACCATCGGTTACCCGAGGCTGGAATCGAACCCAGGTCCATGGCGTTGTGAGGCAGCAGTGCTACCTAAATACTAGTCCATGTGATCTGGCAACTGTATACCTGGAAGCAGTACCAACAGGACAGAAGTTAGGACAGAAGCCACACGGAAAGTATGAATAAAAGATTTAAACAGGAGCTGGAGAATGTAAGCATTCAGTGCATAGTTGTAAAAAGAAAGAAGGAACAGTGAATTTTTGTGTAAATTCATTTTTAAAAATTTGGCCGAAAGGAGATAGGAGCTCTTGGAGTATTTGATGAGGTGACTTAAAAGGTCTAAAACCTGAAAAGCTATGTGAATAAAGACATGAAAGAGCTGAGTGTTTCTCAGAAGTGGCCAAATTATGAAACTCAAAGGTGAAAGGTTTCGCTAACCAGGGCTGCTGACCTATCTTGTATGAAATGCCAACGCATGTTTTACTGCATTTAAGGTGCTACATGAAAGCACAGTAGTTTTGTAACATTATTTTCAATACATTGTATTATTAGTTTTGTCGTAACTGAAGAAAAAATATGGATTCTACAGTGGGATAAACAAACAATACTGATAATAAATAGAATTGTAAGTCAACCATACATCAGACTTGTCTAGGGCATGTAACTTTTTAAGGCTTGAATCCTCATAAAGGGATAGCACAGTAATAGAGCCTGATGCTTATGCTTGTTGTCTAACATCCCAGAAATCATTAGTTGCTGTCTAACCACTGACAGTGGTGAAATACATCAATGGTGCACTATAAAAATATTATTGCAACAAGGGGTAGACAATGAATAGTGGCACTAACAAAGTTGTGTGCATGGCTGAGTGCACTAGGTAACAAACTTGGAAGTGTTACTGAGCCCAGCACTGCAAGAGAACTAAACTAGCATAAGTGGGACAAAGTTAATTAGACCTTATATGCTTCAGTGGCTGTCATTTAGCATGTGTCGGTGACTTTCAGCTCTTTTGCATTGCAACATGCAGTAACCCCTCAAATTTTGTCATTCAGCATTATCAAACAAAAGAAAATTCACACAAAATCAGCAGAAATAGATCCAAACAAGCAAAGAACCACAAAATTCTAAATCAGTCTTTATTTTAAAGCTCCTTGCACTTTAAGATGATTTGCTTGTCTGTAGTGCTGACAGTGGGATTTTGGAATTTTCTTTGCAAAGCACTTAGCAAAACAATTCTGTAATAATCCAGTGCCTAGGTAATGAATCATTTTTGAGTATTAACGGCTGGGACTGTGGAGTTTTGTGTGGGGAATTACTATCCGCCTATGAGAACGAATGTTTGGATTTGCAGCAAATACCTCTCTACGCGTTGGTTGCTGAAGACTAGTACAAACAACACTTAATCATTTTGAAACTCTGCTGCACTATGACCAATATGTGAATGTAATGCAAATTTATGCTGAGTGTTGGCCTTCAGGTTTTGACTAATTTTGCTTCCTTCATATTTGCCTCTAAAGGTCAGCATGGTGGGATTTGGGTTTAAATCTCCTGTCTCTTTTGTGAAAATACTGCAGTCATTTCTAACATGCCAGTGTTGCGGATGGGGGAGATAGAACTTGGATCATGATTTCAATATTTTTAAAATAGGTCACAAGCCAATAATTAATTGTTTAATTTTTCCCTCGCTACCAACACTCTTTTCCCCCATCCCATACTGTACCAGACAGCCCCCATCATCACACTGCAGTGTGGCTATTCTAGCGCTTCTGAAATCTACAGCCTTAGAATAGACAAGTTGGGAATGATAGTTTTTACACATACAATTTTTTTTCTGTCTTTTTGATTGTGGACTGAAATAAGGAAAACACTAGTAAGACCAGGATTGTTGAGGGGTTATTTCATGTTTTTGAAAGCAAGTTATCTGACATCATTGTACGAAGTGCTTAGACAGCTGCTAGTTCAAGGAGTAGTGGAAGAAGATGCAGACAAACTGAAGCTAAGGCTGTGTACAAATGGAGATTCAGTTGGCAACCAGGAGCTGATTGTTCTGTGGAATACTGACCAGTTATCAAAGGCAAACAACAACTATGTGATTGGATCTCAGGTAGCTGAACAGCTTTGAGCTGTGAATAAGATAGGGCGAAGCTATCAGATTTCCACCAACTCAAGAGCTGTGTCTGTTCTCTGCAATAAAATGACTTTAAACCTGAAGAAAACTGGTTTATTCTTTCTTTAATAGTTTCTATAAGCTATGACTTTTAATAAGTCGGAGACTTTTTATTAGTGTGAGCCAGTCAACCTGTGCCTCTTGTAAACCAGTAAAAGAATCTGGAGAAGGAAAACTGAGAAGCAGCATTCTGATCAGCACAAGAAACATCTCAGCAAATCCCGTGAATTGACACCACTGAACTGCTTTCCAATTTTTCCCTTCTTCCATAACACCTGTACTTGTTTACATGTGCTTGTGTGTAAGAGGGAGGTTATAAGAGAATTAGAGTTTTGACTTGTAAGGTTATGCCAAAGGTTCATAATTATTTACATGTAGCAAGAGTATACTTACTTGTTATGAATAGCTATTCTTGATAAGTACAAAATCCTGGTCTGTGTTTTCCATTAACCTGTCTGAAAATCAAGTAAATTGGGGAACTTTATGATTTTCTAAACTATGTTTAACTTTTGTGATGACTCTGGAAATAGTGGAGTACTATTTTCAGTTTTCAGTGAGGTATAATATTTGGCTCAGTTGGTCACATTTTATTTAAATCATTGGGTGTGCAACGTTTTGGCATATCCTAAAAATGTGATTAAATGCTGTATCAAAGCACATGCTTTCTGTCAAAATTTTGATGAAGATGCTTATTGCCTAAATCTCTGTTCATTGTCAGCTGACTCAGTCAGGCAGAACTGAAGCTGGCCTGAATATTTCTGGGTTAGGAAGAAGCCAGGCCTACTCTACCTCAAACACATTTGTGGATCCCAATCTTCCAAGAGCAACGCAGCTTGACATTTCCTTCCTCTAGGCCTTGTCATCATTTGAAGGCTCCCTAAGGGAGGTTGTCTGTTTATTACCAGAAATTATGAGCAGTCTGTTTGTTCATAAGCTGAAACTAATTTCAATAAAGAATCTTACTACTGGAAGACAGAAAAGACATCCATTCTATCGGTCAGCTGGATACATCAGCAGATTACTCTAAACTAGATTCAGATGGACAGTGACTTAAAATGAGCACAGAAAGGATACTGAATAATGCAGTTAGTTAGCAAACAATTGTAGAGTGGAATGTGGTTGGTGTGAAAACATTAACCTAGGATCAATGAGTTGAATGACCTGTTCTATAGAATCTATGTATATAATCCGATATAAAGTTGTTCCTGGTCCTCACCTCCCTGCTGGAAATGAGGATGTATGATTGCCAGGAGAGGACTGGATCATATTTAGCTGTGGGGTCCTCACAATCAAATGGTCTGTCAAAGCTGACATTTGCAGAGGGTCAATTAAATGAAGAAATAAGTGGTGTGACACAAAGTGGAGAACATGAATGTTTAAATAGACTATTTATTCCATACCTAAGTGAGGGAATAGAAGAAAATCGCTTTCTAAACTCATTTTTCCCAAAGCATTATTCCTTGGGGAAATAATGGTCCATTTGTATTATTGCTCGACGAGAGACCGAGGTAATGTTCTGGGGATCTGGGTTCAAATCCCACCATGGCAGATGACTATGAAACCATTGTCAATTGTCAGGAAAATCCATCTGATTCACTATCTTTGAGGAAGGAAACAGCTGCCCTTACCTAGTTTGACCTACATGTGACTCCAGGCTCATAGCAATGTTGTCTCTTCAGGGATGGGCAATAAATACTCTCCTCCCCAACGATGCCCACATCCCATGGATTAATAAAAAAGCTGATGGCACAGCATATTAACATCATATCATGAAGGGTCATATTAATGGGATGTGCAACCTGTGGAATTCAGGGTGAAACAATTGGTTAGCCAAATGAGTTCTTTTTGATAATTCCATGCATACGAAGATATTTTTTAAAAAGCCTGGAAATTTACACCAATTAAGTCAGGTATTCTCTCCTAAAACTGAGATTAGATAATTAAGGCAGTGTTATTAGGAACAGTATTACCTGTGCTTTGTTCAACCTGGAAATTCTCATTATTGACTCTATTTAAGTGGAAATATATCGCATTTCCATACACTACCTTCCCAAATTGTAACTCTTTTTGGCTAAAATTTAATATATACAAGCTTAATAAATGTAGATTTATTATTAATACTCTTGACTTGTATGATTTAAATGATCCCTAAGCAGGTAAAAGCACTAGTATTCAAACTTGAACCATGATCAAATCATAGAAAAGGACTTTCATTGTATTGTGCTGGTATCAGTACTAACACTTGAATTGAAGTAGACAGCTTTAGTTGAAGTTCCCTATCCATTATCTTTTGATCTTCTATATTTTTACGTCTGTCCAGTTTTCCTTTAAATAATGTAACGGCCTGTACCTCAACACCTCTCTTGAGGTGAAGTATTCTATGTTCTAATAACATCTGTTTGGGACAGAAAAACATTTTCCTCACTTCTTCATTCTTCTAAAATCCTGGAGTGAATTCCTCTATTATTCCCTTTGGCCTTTTTTTTCATGCATGAATTTTATTGAAAATATTCCAGGGATTTAATTTGCTTTCCTCTTTGTCCTGTTCATTAGACGCAAGGGTATTTTTAATATATACAAAAGGTTGAGAATGGAGAAAACATTTAAATGCAGCTGCTGTTAGTGGTAACATTTCCAAGTGCATTGAGTCACTAACGGTATACACCAGAAAGTTTTGATACCCAGTCTATCTCCCAACCAGAATGGTGAAAGGCTAATAGAAGCTGTTAGTATCCCTGGGCTAAGGAACGGAAAATTAACCTGACTTCCTGCTCCTGATGACTACCCAGTGAGCTAAATCACTCATTTGAGAGAATAGGCTCAGGTTTCTATCCTGGCCCCATTAGGTTGAAGAAACTCTTGATTCTCACTGATTAAGAATGACCATTTGGGCATGAAGGAGAAGCCTTGCTTGTGAAGTTATATGCCAGTTAGTTAAAAAAAGGGAGGAAATGCATGAGTACGACACTTGAGTTTTACTGTTGAACAGTGGACCACAGCATTTGGATCAATGTCAATTTCTAACAATGAAAAGAATATTACCAGCAAGTCTCAAGTGTTGGCTTATTTGTTATTTAATAGAAATTATAGAGAATGGCAGAATTTCAATTACCAAAATATGGACTGGGATACAGGTAGATTAGGAGGCATTGAGCAGCAAGTGTTCCTAGATTGTGTTCAGGAGAGCTTTTTACTGCAGTATATTAACAGTACAAGAAACTATGTACTGTTGGACCTGATCCTTGAAAATGAGGTGGTCTATATTGGAGGATATTTATGAGACAGTGATTATTACATAATAAGATTCAGGGTAGTGATGGAGAATGACATGCAATAATCCAGAGTAAGAAAAATCAATTTGCGGAGAGCTAACTTCAGTGAAGGAAGAACAGAGCTGGGCTGGATTGACTGGGGCAAGAGATTGGCAGGAAAAACAGTAACTGAACAATGGGCTACCTTCAATGAACAGTCAAGACATATTCCTTTGAATGGGAAAGAACAAACAAATCCAGAGTTTCCTGGATGACTGACTGTAATGTTTCAGTCTTCCCTCAACTCCTGGGAATGGAGAATTGCACAACTTATGGCCTTGTTTGTGAAAGGTTGTAAGGATAATACCAGCAATTACAGACCAGGCAGTTTAATTTTGGTAGTGGGGAAGCTTCTAGGAACAATTATTTGGGATAAAATTAGTAGTCATGAAAAAGAATAGGTTGATTAGGAAAAGCCATCATGGATTTCTAAAGGAGAAACTAAGTTGCTGGAGATTTTTTTGAAGAGGTAACAGAATAATGCTGTTGATGGGCTATACTTATATTTCCAGAAGGTGTTTGCTACAGTGCTACACAACAGACTTGTGAGGAAAAGTATAGGTCATGGTATAAAAGGGACAGTAGCAAGGTGTATGCAAAATTAGCTGGATAAAAATGCTTTTTTGGGGGCTGGAGGAAGGTTTGAGGTGGAGTTCCTCATGGATGGGCATCTGGACCCTTGCTTTTCATGATATATATAAATGATCTGGATGTTGGTGTGCAAGGGACAATATCAAAGTTTGCAAATGACATAAAACTTGCAGAAACCAAGCTGTGAATAGGACAGTATGAACTCCAAAAGGACATCGATAAATAGGTGGGGAGATAGATGGCAGACAAAGTTTGGTGCAGAGAAGTGTGAGGTGATGAACTCTGGTAGGCAATATAAAATAGTGGTACAATTCTAAAGTGCAGGAGCAGCGGGACCTGTATATATGTGCACTGATGATGGCAGGACAGATGGAGAGAGCAGTTAATAAAGCATTCTTGGATTTATTAATCTGGGCATAGTATACAAGAGCAAGGAGTTGATAGTGAACTTGTAGAAGTCACTTCTTAGACTTCAGTTGAAGAATTGTGTACAGTTGTAGGTGCCACATTGCAGGAAGTATGTGAATAAATTGGAGAGAGTATAGAAGCAATTCATAAGAATGATTCCAAGAAAGAGAAACTTCAGTCATGAGGATAGATTTAAGAAGTTGGGACTGCTCTTCTTCGAGAGAAGAAGGCTGAGAAGAGATTTGATGGTGGTTTTCAAAATCACGAGTGATCTGGATAGAGCGGTTAAGGAGAAGATGTTTCCGTTTGTAAAAAGAACAGGAATGAGAGAGCATAGATGTAAACTTATGTGAAAGAGAAGCAAGAGTGATGGTAACAAAACCTTTTTCAAATAAGTAATAATTAGGGTATGGAATGCACTGCCTAGAAATGCACTGGAGGCAGTTTCAGTTGAGGCAGTCAAGAAGGCATTCAATGTTTGTTTGGTTAGAAATAGTGTGCAAGGGAAAAAGCAGGTGATTGGTGCTAGATAACGATGGACATATGAAGAGCCGGTGTAGGCTCAGTGGGCCAAATGACCACCTGCACCGTACAATTTTGTGATTCTGTGATTATACCTCCTTTCTAGTCCAAAGCTGATAATTAGTCCTCAAACCAAGTAATACATTCCTCTCAAGTTGCAATTGCATTTCCTCATGAGGGAGAGAGGTATAAAGAAATGCCTATTCAAAGAAGGGATAGGTGTAGAGAGACTGTGCGTGCGTTCCTGTGAGGAACAGAGGTGTAAAGTTATTGTATGTTCTTGTGAGAGACCGAAGTGTTAGAGATATCGTGTAAGTACTTGTCAGAGTTGAAGGTTGTAATGAACTTTACAGTCTTGTGAGGGACATAAGTATAGAGGAAATTTGTCGATGTGTATAGGTACTGAATCTCCTTGTGAGGGACAGAGTTCCAGAGGGACTGTATGGCCTTGTGAGGGGTGTAAATGTAGAGGAACTTTGCAGAAGTGTGCAGGTACTGAATGACCTTGTGAGGGACATTTCCAGAGGGACTGAATGGCCTTGAGGGACAGAATTCTAAAGGCACTGAATGTCCTATAAGTTACAGAGGGATTGTGTATCCTTGTGAGGGACAGAGATGTAAATGTACTATATTCTGATGAGTGACAAAATGGAGAGGGGCTGTCCATAGAATCAATAGTATGGGTTAGGGCCAGAAACCTAGCAAGTACAGCCCTTTTTTGGTGGTAATTAATTTACTTGGATTAAGGATTGATTAATGGATACAAAACAGTCAGTAGGAATAAGCAAATCTTCAGCTGGCAGGTTATAACTGGTAGGTACCATGTGGGCCAATGCTTTGAGCACAAGCATTAACAATCTATATCAATTATTTTCATGAGGGAACAGAGTGTAATGTTTCAGGATTTGTTAATAATTCAAAGCTAAGTGGGAAAGTAAACCTTATGGAGAACAGAAAGAGATTGCGAAGGAATTTGAACATGTGAAGTGAGTTATGAAAAGCTGGGAGATGGACTGTAATTTGGGTAAATGGGAGATTATCTACTTTTATTGGAACAATAGTAAAACCACAATATTTCTAAAAGATGAGAGACTAAAAATTGTTGGTATTGGACCCAAAGAAAATTATCCTGTGGGTATGACATGCAGTTAGGAAGGCAAATGTTATGTTTGCCTTTATTGCAAGAAAGTTGGAGTACAACAGTTATAAGACTTACTGCAATTACATAGTTAAAAATCACACAACACCAGGTTATAGTCCAACAGGTTTAATTGGAAGCACACTAGCTTTCGGAGCGATGCTCCTTCATCAGGTGATTGTGCAATTACATAAGCTTTGTTCAGACAATACCTGGTAAACTGCAAGTTTGGTTTACTTTCCTAAGGAAGAATATACTTACTTTGGAGGGGTTGCAACAAAGATACACTAGATTGATGCCTTGGACAAGGGAAGATTGAATAGAATAGATCTATATTCTCTGTATAAGCATAAAACATGATCTCATTAAAATGTATAAAATTCTCACAAAGATTTGACAGTATATACTGACAGGTTGTTTCCTTGAGCTGGGGAGTCCAGAAATTAGATATATAGTGTCAGAACTGGGGAATAAGCATTTTGGACAGAAGTGAGGAGACATTTCTTCACTCAGGCTTGTGAATCTTCCGAATTATCCACCCCAGATGGCAGGGGTACTCAACCGTTAGGTTTATATAAAACTGAAACTGAATGATTTATGGGCACAAAGGGAAGAAATTTGGGGATTAGTGAAGAAAGTAAATTTGAGGTTGAGAATCAGCTATGATCTGAGTGAACAAAGGAGCAGACTTCATGTGCTGTATGGTGTCCTACTGCTTCTATGTCTTAGATTGTTTTGTAAGAGTACTTGTCATCTGTCAGCTTTTGGTTAAGATTCTAAGCAGAGATTTTACAATGATTGCTCCAAATGTTTGGAACATGGAGAATTTGTTGGCTGCTTGTATTCTGCCGTTTTTTCCCAGAGGAGACCTTGCTCTCCACACCTGCTCAATCAGTTATGGCTGTTTACTACACTGAACAGGTGGGGATTCTTAGAGTTCCTTTCACCTATGAAATTTTAGGGAAATAAGTTGATAGGAATGTGCTCCCCATGCATTCCAATGTCTTTGAAGAAAAACACTCCTTGTATTTGCCTGGACCCTTTCTCCGGAATACCTCCAGGAATCAAACATGTTACTTACAGGTCAACTATAATGACTGTACACAAACATCCTACATGGGTTAAAAGATGCACAAACAGCTGCTGACTGCATACCATTTATTACCAAAGTTTATTTGGAAACCATCAAAATTTTTGTTGTGCAAAGTAGCATAATATGTTCCAGTGCTACTCTTTCATCTCTGGCCATCAGATCCAATGCATGCCAACCAGCGATCCAAGGTAGAGTGATGCATGACAAATGAGGTGCATTCATTTTTTGTAAGCAGCCTATTGAAAGATTAAAAAAGAGAGTATCAGATTGAAGAGGCTATTTTGATCCAGTGACTTTGTGTCTATCCTGGAGTCTCAGCATTACAGATAGTGCATGCTGTGAGGACAGTCATGTTACCTTTTAGCTTAGATTAAATTACTTACAGTGGAAACAGGCCCTTTGGCCCAACAAGTCCACACCGACCCGCCGAAGCGCAACCCACCCAGACCCATTCCCCTACATTTACCCCTTCACCTAACATGACGGGCAATTTAGCATGGCCAATTCACCTAACCTGCACATTTTTGGATTGTGGGAGGAAACCGGAGCACCCGGAGGAAACCCACGCAGACACGGGGAGAATGTGCAAACTCCACACAGTCAGTTGCCTGAGGCGGGAATTGAACCTGGGTCTTTGGCGCTGTGAGGCAGCAGTGCTAACCACTGTGCCACCGTGCCGCCCATAGGTATACCTATGTGTACTTAAAGAATCACTTCAGAAAAGTTGGCACTAATCTAACAATCTGGCATTGAAATGCTCCACAATTGAATAATCCCCGCCAAAACTGTCTGCCTAGGTTCTCACGTGAAGAATGGCCAGCTTAAACCAGATGATAGAGAAGGCTGATGGTCTATGTTAAGATGAGCCAATACCCTTGAGAAGAGTTTGGGTGATAGTTTGATCTGTTGAATGCCTACTCTGCTTATTTGCAATTGGGAGGAATTTTCACAGATCTTCTGATTGCTCTTTATGCTTGCTACAATTTATAAGTTTGTGTATAGCAGCTGAATTTTGTATTCACCAAGGTGAGGACCTGGAATTGCTTTGCATTGCATCAGTGCCAACAACAAAAGCTCCCAGACTATACATAGCGCTGCCAGGTGCAGTGGCATGCTCCCTTTACCCTGCTGCAACAATGTGGATATATGGTACCATAGGGGATGTATAGTTTTATAATGGCCATATGTTCTATAATGGGGGAGCTTTGGTATTATAGTGGGGGGGGGGGGGCATATGATTCTTTGGAGGATATGCTTCTGTAATGGGTTTGTAGTGCAAAATATTATTTTGTGCTAACATTGTGGCTGGGTCACAATAATGTGGCGAATATTGTTTTATTGTGGGGATATAGGGGGGGATGTGGTTCTGTGAGGCACGTTTGTATGGAGGATATCATTCATTAGAGGTGATAAGGTCCTGCGGAAAATTTGCTTCCGTGTAAAGTATTGGTTTTGGTAAAGAGAGAGGGTGGTTTCTAACCGACTTCACAACAGTGGTTGAAATGTTTTCCTTTCATTTCAGGGACAGTGGAGAAATGACCTGTTTAATGGACAAGGCTCCATGATTCATTGTAGTGGAGTCATTTATGATGGAATATGGATCAATGGCCGTCCCGCCGGTGCGTACCCTTCAGACTGCAATACCAATTGCACTTGTCACACTGATAACACAGTCATTGATTAACAATTATGTAGTTCGTGTTGTTTTAGTGATGTAGGGTACTAAGAGGTTATGATCTGATGAAAATTTAGAGGGCATACAATTATGTGTTTTTAATGGATATTTGAATAGTCACTGCTTGTCATCAAGTGGTCCTGTTTCCTTTATTTTATACTTTAGCACAAAAGCTATTTTGTAAGCATCCCAAACATTTGATATTTTGTTGGAAAGATTTTTTTTATTAGGTATATTTCCTCTTGATAGCCATTGTCTTTACTATGTTTGTCAAGAGCATGGATAATACTGTTAAGACTACTGGGCAGCACAGTGGCTCAGTGATTAACTGAGCCTCACAGTGCCAGGGACACAGGTTCAATTCCAGTCACTGGTGACTGTCTGTGTGGAGTTTGCACATTCTCTTCATGTCTGCTTGGGTTTCCTCTGGGTACTCTGGTTTCCTCCCACAGTCCAAAGATTTGCAGGTTAGATTGATTGACCATGCTAAATTGCGCACAGTGTCCAGGGATATGCAGGGTTATAGGGGTAGGGTTGGAGGAGGGGGGTGGGGGTGGTGGTGTTGGGTTGGTGTGGAGTCAATGGGCAGAAAGGCTTGCTTCCATGCTGTAAAGCTTCTATGATTCTACGATTATTGACCATATTTGGCTTGACAAGGCATTTCAAAGAGTGAACCACGTGATGCAGGACAGGAACTATAGTATGGGGTGACAGATCCATTCTCTGATATTAGGAACAAAATACCCAGATTTATTGAATTGAAGATTTGAATTCATGACTTCTGGTTAGCTAGTCCAGGATCATAATCGGTTTATTACTGTCCTGGGCCAGCGGATGTGCACAAGGAAGCTATCATCAGTATCTAAATTGATTCACAGTGATGGTATTGGGTCTGAAGATAGTTAGTTTGCAGCTATGACATGTGGTCCATGAAGGCAAGTGTTATTTTAACGGTTAGTGTGAAAAGGTTGGACCTTAACAGTTATCAGACCTCCTGCAATTACATCGACTTCGTTCAGACAATACCTGGAAAACTGCAAGTTTGGTTTACTTTCCTAAGGAAGAGCATACTTACCTTGGAGGGTTTGCAACAAAAGATCATGCGATTGATGCCTTAGATGAGGAAAGATTGAATAGAATAGGTCTATACTCTCTCCACTTTATAATATGATCTCATTGAAATGTATAAAATTCTCACAAAGAGTTGACAGTACATACTAACAGTTTGTTTCTTTAGTCTGGGGAGTCTAGAAATTAGGGATATAATCACAGAACAAGGTGTTTATGAACACTGTTGAGGATGACTCTGGTTACATTGTTTGTATCAGGCAGTGTTCCCAAATCCAAAGCCAGCTGGAAGTATCGGTGTGTAGACAATGGGTGAAAAATCAGTCAAAATTGCCTGAGATTCATTTCCTGATGGAATAATTTCCCCAATTCGTACTATTAACTGTTATACATAAATTAAGATTATTATCCAGGTGCCTATTGACATGTACTCCAGTAAAAGTCGCTGCCTTTAAGGGAAATAGGAAAGAATGTGGCACTGAAAAGAATAAAAATGGGGTTGAAACAGTTGGCTGGGAAAGATTTTTATTTGTAATGAATTAAGTCATAAGATGAAGCATTTTTGTGTTGTATTGTTGTAGTTCATCTCTGGTGGTGGTTCTTTATATACCTCCCTTGAGTCTCAGTGACCAGAGCATCTACAGTACTCAAGGTGTGGTCTGTTTGAATATAACTTTGGCTTGTACACTTTTTTTCTCTGACTACAGTTCAGTGTACATTTTGTTTTGTTGAATGCGGCTCTGTAGTAATAGATTATGGTTTTGCACTGAGGACATTAATGCTCCCACATCCTTCAACTCTGTCCTTAGCTCTTTGCTACCCATTTGCCTTCATAACCTTTTCCATTTTAAAGGAGAATTCACAAAGTAAAGTAACATTCCATTCTTCACAGAATTAATTCATTAGTCTAAGGCTGGGGTCCCTGTTACTAGTGTTATTTAACTTATAGTGTATAACTAACAATATTTTTTAAATAATGTAATCTGTCTGCTTTTGGGATAGCTGAAGCCAGTAAGCTGGTGATCCTTGGTGAAGAAATACGGGAGGTGGTGGAGGGCTGTCCTTTCTCTGTTGAAGTTCAGCTCCAAAACAACAAAGGCGAGATAGTGAAAGGTAAGGGTCTTCCATTATCATAATTATAGAGCTCCTAGAAACCAGAGGCAAACATCACTTGAGACTTAATGCTACTCTAGTAGTTTAGCAGACATATGCACTGTCTGACACTAAATAAATCATTCAGGCTTGAAAGCTCTTCTTGACATTGTCATGTGGACAATGTACACAGTTCGTTAATTCCAGTTGAGTAACAGCAGCACTGTTGCATTTGGCCCAGTGGGAAAGGGCATATGTTTGAATGTTGGGCAAGAACCAGCAAAAGGCTTGAGTCTGATGCATCTTCTCCATGTCATCCCACCAAATCAATACAGCTGTGGCATCACCATCCCCCACCCACCCCGCTTCCCAGTTTTATTGACTGGAAGCACTAATTACCTGAGTTTGCATATGAAGAATTACCACTTGGGTGAGAAATAAAACTCTGGCAAATTGAGCACCTTGATGATAGAGGACATGATATAACTCTGGCTAGACATGACTTGGAATAAGGTGCAATGTTGTCTAGCGAAAACAAAATCTCTCAGCACAAATTAACAATATCACCCCCCGCCCTCCCCCAAACAGGTATTAATATTTGGTTTAGTACCAAT
>NC_057743.1:28217206-28226067 GCF_004010195.1 Chiloscyllium plagiosum
CAGAAACACTCTCTGATTAGTTACCCTATTAAATAACTGTGCCTGTGAGTGTTAGCTTGTAAAAAAATTTTCAGGATGTGGGTAGAGCTGGCAAAATCATGTTTTTCTTACCTGTGCCTAATTGCCCCAAGAAAGTAATGGTGGGTTATCTACTTTAAAATACAGAAGTTCCTTGGCTAATGGTGGTTGTGAAATGGCTTCAGAAATTTAAAGAACTCTAAAATATTGATCCAATAACAATGAATAAGCAGAAGTTATCTTTATATATTGATGGTATATTTTGAGGAATGCTTGGGGAAGGATTTCTTGTAATCTAATTGTTCTTATTCCATTTGACGGTGCATTGTTTGGGGCTGGGAAGTGTGATTAACGTAAGTTTAACAAATTGGAGCTGAAGTGTGTCAGTGGCAGAAGGGATGCATGCTGATTCCAAAGGATGTGATGTTGATCAAACAAGCTGCACTATTGATAGTGAATACTCCTTCTCAAGGTGGACAACACAAAGTCAATCCTCTGGAATTCTGAATTGAATGGCCCTTTTTCATTCACACTCACTTAAGTAACTTTCATTTTTCCATATTTTAATCTCTGCACATTTCTGAGTTGTGAGATGCAAGTAAGAAATCCTGTGGCTTCTGCAGCTCCCCTTTAGAGATGGTGGTCAGAAAGAGTGGTCAGCTCTTTGGCAAAATCAAGGAGTTTGTATATTTAACTTCTTCACAGTGAACTCCATGACCTGGAATGCAGCACAACTTGCCATTCCTCACACCTATCTCTACATTTTCTTGATAAGAATATTAGCACAGGAACTAATTTGTGTGTGTGCATCAGGACAGAAACTATTGTCAGTTTGTTGGATCAGAGAGTGTATCCATTATCTCCATCCTGTTCTTTTACATGTACACACACATACACACACACGCACACACACAGTCATATAAACACAGGTACGCACGTACAAGTGCACACAAAATCCAGCAACTCACTGGATGAAAATTATGAGTGAACCTCTCATATTTTTGTCTTTCCTTGTTCAGGGTTATTGATGGAACTTATTAATACATGAACTAATGCCTTTAGCTATGACCAGCTAACTCATCATAGACTAGACATGCAAATTAGACTTCTTGATAGCTTAATTTTTCAAATTCTCAAATGATGTTTTCATAATTATTTATCAAAGCGACCTGCTGAAGCAAAAATACAGACCATTTTCTCAGAATAAAATTACAGGCAATATTATTCACTATATTTTGTATTCTAAGGATGTTAAAATATACCAAATAGTGTACCTCAGGTGACAGTTTTTCTTCTTCCTGCATTCTTACTAATTTTGAACTCAAGGATATATTTTCAACTCATTGCCTAGGAGTAAGTGGAAGACCAAGCCTAAGAAACATTGAGCTGTCTCATACTTAAATGCATTCTCTCCTGGGATCTCCCCAGTCTAGAACTCTCCAATTCTTTTCATCCTTCCTCACCACCCCAACCTATACACTTTCAAAACCCTAAGTTTGGCATTATCTGATTGTTGCCTTCCTGCCTTTTCTCCTGGCCTTTTCATTTTTGACAGTATCCTGTATCATGACCTTGGTGCTTTACCTATGGTTCTGAGATTAATTAGTATTAACAAAAATCCAAAGTCCTTCACAGATATTGGCAGCAATCGACAGGTCTCAAAAGGAAGATCAGCCATTTCTGATGGCCCACAAATTAACAGAGAACGGACTGACCTGGAAAGAAACAGGTTGACTCAAGCTATCAATCAGTAAGCTCAAATTGCAAATAACTCTGATTTGAGTCATTTTATCCAAGCTGGAACAAAACCAGACTTCTGCTTGGTTTAAGCTTTGAGTTACTCTATTGAAGCAGAATTTAAGCTTTTTCATGTTACCTGAGAGAGTGTTCATTCTGATTCTATGGCTTTTGTAGAAATTTAATTGAACTAATCTATATAATTTTGGTGAGCTGGCCAACCCTAGTAAATTCACTGTCCTCACTTCAAACGCTCACAGAAGATGGACTGTAGGGAATTTTATGTTGCCCATTTGTGAAATTTCTGCATGATTGAAAAGCACAGAGACATTCATAGCCATGTTTGAACAATTCCGTCCCTGCTGGAAGGATTGTTGATTTTTTTTTGTTCATCGAACAAGTGATCAACGAGTTGTGCTCAAAGCAATGTCAATTATGAAATAGTCATAAACAAAGAATGAGGAAGTTTGTTGATAAATAGCCTTTCTCACTCAGAAGTGATACTTTCAAATTTTGTTCCGTTTCATAATGAAATCCACTGAGGAGGATCTCCCATGGAAAGTGCACACGGTGTACTAATAATAAGCAAGTGGTGCAGCAAGCCCCTGATGATGGAGTGGGAAATGACACAACCTCTTGTCGCAATTAATGCAGATCACCACGATCCAAATGTAGCCCTCAATTCGTTCACTGACATGAAGAATGGCCAATGGCGAGGACTCAGCTGGCATCTGTTTAACTGTGCCCAAGCATGAATCGACGCCTTTAGGAAAGCAGAAGGCTAAAATGCTTTCTTTTTGCAAAGGAAGGAGCAGGTTGGAACTTGAATTCAAAGTGCACTGCAAGCTCAATGATTGCTCTTGCTCCCTAATTGTGATCTTCTGATTCCACCAGACCTGAGTAGGACCTTTGGCTGATGAAATTCAACATGAGCAATTGCGAGGTCTTGCATTTTGAAAAAAAGAATGCAGGCATGGACTTTTTTTTATAAATAGTGAGAAAATTCATAAAGCCAAGTACAAAGGGATCTGGGAGTGCTAGTCTAGGATCCTCTAAAAGTTGATTTGCAAGTTGAGTCCGTGATTAAGAAACCAAATGTAATGTTGTCATTCATCTCAAAAGCAACGACATGCTACGGAGACTTTATAAATCTATAGTTAGGCCCGATTTAGAATATCGGTCCAATTTTGGGCCCCACACCTCAAGAAGGACGCACTGGAGCATGTCCAGCGGAGATTCACACAGATGATCCCTGGAATGGTAGGCCTAACATATGATCAGCTGACTATTCTGGGATTGTATTCATTAGAGTTTAGAAGGTTGAGGGAAGATCTAATAGAAACTTACAAGATAATGCATGGCTTAGAAGGAGTGGACACTGGAATTAATTGCCATGGAGCGCAGTGGAGGTCAGGACATTGGGTGTCTTCAAGGCAGCGATTGATAATTCCTTTCGAGGCCAAGAATTTAAGAACAATGGGGAGAGTTGCGGGTAAGTGGAACTGAAATGCCCATCAGCCATGATTAAATGGTGGAGTGGACTCGATGGGCTGAATGGCCTTACTTCCACTCCTATTGTCATATGTTCTTATGACCTTGGAACTTTAGGTAGTTCAAAATGTTCAGGGAAAGAAGTCCATGACTAATCAGGGAGGAATCCAAAGTCTCTATATCACAGATTAATAGACGGTTTGGGACATTTGATCGATAATTAACACTGTCATCAATGTTACCCAAGCCATATTTAAGCGGATAAGGAATGTACAGAAAATGTTCCAAATTAGATGTCCAACCAGCACAAACTGTTGGGACGATCGACTTTCTGACTCCTGAATGAACTGAGCTTGGGCATTCTCAACCTGTAGTGGAGGCAAAGCAGTTTTTTTAGGGGCTCTTGTAGGGCAGTGATAGTACCCCTACCTTTGAACCAGGAGACCTGGGTTCATGTCCCATTCTGCTTCTGAACAGATTGATTTAGGAAAATACATAGCTGTGTGAGAGCTCACCACACAAACTATCTTAAATGCAGCTCAAGTTAAAATTCGGAATTGAAGGACAGCTAGCACAGGAACTGGAAATGTCACTAAGTCGAGGTTCCACTCTGAGGGTGTGGAGGATGGTGGAGATACATGGTTGGTACCTGGCCTCACCATACATTATACAGGCTTCGGTGCCAGCAAAGAGAGCTCTTCCACCTTCATTGTTAGCCATGATGTGGAGATGCCGGTTTTGGATTCATGCTTCCAAATAAACCTGTTGGACTATAACCCTGGTGTTGTGATTTTTTTTTTTACCTTCATTGTTGATAACTTGTAACCTGACAAGCATAAATATTCACACCACATTTAGACCTCACCACCACAATAAAAATTAAATTGAAGTATAAAAGGTATTGGCAAAGCACAGCACCAGAAAACAGCACAGATTCACCTGCACTTTGTCCAAGCTCCCAAAATATTAACCTACAGCAAGTACTTGAAATGTAGTTCATTAATTTTACTGAAGTTGTGAATTCCATATTTAGTCATCAGAAGACTGTAGGGCAGCCAAGTTTTAAAATAATTTTTTAAGAACCTTCTATAGTAGTCTAGATATTAATTGAATAAGTAGGCAACCTTAAGCAGCTATAAAAAATATCCAGTAACTCGACTAGACAAAACAGATAGGACAGTTACATATTGCAGCCCTAGTGTTCCTCCTGTATTGATTTGTGCACTTATGGAACAGCACTTGATGTATTAACCATGCTGAAGTGCACCAGAAATAGAAGTGGAAGCGCGAGTGAATAATGCATTTGGATGGGAGAGCCATCTCCCTGAGACACAGCAAGCATGTAGACAGAGTGTTCATTTATGGGTTTGCAGAAAGCAGCTGCACTTACACAAAAAAAAGTCACTATAGTGGCTTATCCTGGAAGAGCTTGCATCGTAAAACATTGTTCACTGGTTAAAGAAATTAATTATGTCAGCCAGTCTGACATAGAATTTATTTTTCAATGTACAAGTCCTTTGTATGTCAGTTACTCTTTCACTACTCTGAAATGAATATTGTTAGTTTGCAAATGCCCTCATGGCTAAGAAAACTCATCAGAATTGTTTTGAAATGTATATTTTTCTGCACATTGATTTCTCTGCATGTAAATTTCTCCATTTCTCTTTTCTCTTTATTTTAAGTTCTCCCACATCCTTAACATGCTGCATTTCATTCCCTATATGGCAAGTGACCAGCTTCCTATCTTCACTGTTTTCAGCCTATAGTAGTTCAGTGATAGCATTGACATCTCTGAAACACAAGATTTTGAGTTCAAGTCCCACTTTAAAGCCTTGAGCAAAAAAGCTCCAAGCTGACACTGCACTGTAGAACTGAGCGAATGCTGTACTGTTGACATGTCTGTTGAGATGTTAAACTAAGGGACCATTTGTCCTCTCAGGTGGATGTAAAATATCCTATGCTTCTACTCAAATAAAAGTAGAGATTCTTTCCAGTCTCATGACCAATATTTATCTCTCAACTAACATGACTCAAAGCAGTTAACTGTATCTGACCATTATCACATTGCTGTTCAAGGGATCTTGTGTATCAGCTCTTTGATACATTTCCCATAATACAATGGTGCTTATACTTCAAAAGTACTTCATTGTCTATAAAGGGCTTGGAAAGCCCTGAGGTTGTGAACAGCACTAGAAGGGTTGTTGGATTCAAAACTTTAATGCTGTTTCCTTTCTTTCAATGCTGCCAGACCTGTTAAGTTTCTCCAACAGTTTCTATTTCTGTGTGTTTCAGATCTCCAGCATCTGCAGGTATTTGTTCTATTTTAGCACTACAGAAGTGATGTCCAAAATGAAAACCCTGCTGGATGTTTGTGAATGTAGAACATTTCACCTGCACAGCACCTGAAACCTTGAACCTAATACAGACTCTGAGCCTGAAACAAATCCTGGAACTAGATTGACATACCTTTTCAAAAATGTCTGGTTTTTGGACAATTCCCATTTTCAGACAATGGATTTTGGGCATTGTACCTGTGCATAAAAGGATTTCTCTCTCGCTGGTGGTGACTGCAGTGTAGGGTGTGCTTCAGCTCTGTGCCTGTATGCTCCCGCTGGCTGAGTTCTTTTCTTTTCTCTATATTTCTTTTCTGTTTTGTTTCTTCATTTCTGTCTTATATCAACGTTCACCTGCTTTTCTGCGGCTGCAGTGAAGGAAGGCTGTTGCGAGGGCCTGCTGCAACAGTAGCAGTATAGGGGATCTGGATATCTGTTCTGCATAGCCATAGTGGCTGTAACTTTATTGAAGGCTTCATCGTTGATGGGTCTGGTCTGTTCCTTCTGGTGGCGGTATGGTGGTTTCAGTGGAGGCTGCATGGGCTAGTTCCAGTTCATTCCTCAAGGCTATGGTAGCAATGCAGCAGCTTCAGGCAGTGACTGAAGGCTTCAGCATTGGTCGTGTGGTGTGTCTAGTCCAGGAATCCTTGCCTTAGTGGCCACAGCATCCCGTAGCCACTCCAGAAACCCAGAAGTCGTGGAGTGAACAAAAGGTGAACTTTATCCTAACTTTGACTCAATTATTTCTTTTTATAATTTCTCCAATTAAAATTATGCTGAATTGTGGTGACGTTTAATACACATCTCACTGTGTCTTCATAAATACAAGTGACAATAATTTGCTGTTCTGTTCGCTCTCATTTCTTCATTTAGCTTTTTAAAAAATCTTTCCTTAAGATAAAAACAATATTTTTTTATGAAAGTCATTGCCAGTACAGCACTGAACTATATGGATCAGAAGATCCCTGATGTGATCCCCAATCTGCACTAAGTTAGTGGCTCTTTATTAGATGGACCAACAAGTTTCATTGGCTACAATGCTTGCTACTATTGAATAACTGGAGAAATATTCACTGTACAGGCTCAGTGAAGAATGGTTACATAGAACAAAATGACAGAGGGCTAACTGCACTTTATGAAACTGCTTTAGAAGAAGAAAAAAATTAGACCCTCCTCATTGGCAGCATTGTGGGAGCGAAATATGAGAGGAAATTCAGTAATTCCTGGAGCGAAGAACATGGAAAATTTCAGTAATTTAAGGAGTGAAGAATGTGGGGAAATTCAATAATTCTGGGAGGGAAGAACATGGGGAAATTCAGTAATACTAGGCGGGAAGAAGGTGGGGAATTTCAGTAATTCCAGGAGCAAAGCATGTGGGGAAATTCAATAATGACAGCCTGTATCCATACCACTGGCAGCTCTGTGGAAGTTCTTCCTTGACTGCTGAGCTTGTTAGTTTCATAACTTATGCTTCAGAGGATTAACTAATTTTTGGAGCCTTTGAATCTGGTCTGTACTTGTCTGGATACTCGACCTGAGTGAATTGTGTGTGGGGAATTTCACATAGCTCTTGATGAATGCTGCTGTGCTGATGAAGGGAGTTTATACAGAATTAGGTCCGATAAGAGCTTCAGCAAGAGGACTGAGGACTGCACATCCGTCTCCAGACAGCCTTAGCAGCTTGCAGACTGCAGCTGCTGGTACCCTCACAAGGAGACCGGAGATGCTGACTGTGTCAACAGTCTGCCAGAAAATACTTTATTGATCGTTTTACTGGCACAAACCTGTACTTAGGTCTGTAGCATGAGGCTGATGTATAAATATTTTATGTAGCTTAAAATAATAGAGCTCTTAAAAGGGCGATGTCTCCATTTCAGGATCCAAAATAGTCAGAGGGGCTGCGTGCAATTCCAGTCTCGGTAACAATAAGGATATGAACACAGCATCTTTAATGCAAATAACCTGCAGAAATCTGTTTGGCGCATTTGGTAATACTCAGCTCTACGTTCTTTAAGTTTCACTACCAAAATCTGTGCCTATAATCTAGGCTGACATTCCAATACTGCCAGAGGTATTCATCAAGAAACATGGTATTTTCACAGCGAACGAGCCAACATTTGTCCACTTGTCCTCACCATTACTCAGCACCAGACAAATGAAGCTGCTTCCTCAGGAGCACCACAATCCCTATGCTCCTCAAAGTAAGTTCAAGGTCATGGCTCTTGCCATCCTTGCTCATGATGGAGAGGGTGAGAAAATCTATGGGGCCAACTTCAAGACACCGTGGCAGGTAAGTTAAAGGGGTAATCATCTTGGGGAGGAGTGGAAGCGGTAGTGCCTCTGATAAGCCCAGGATTGCCCCAGTTGACCATCAACTACCCCCCCTCCCCCATCCACACTCATCAAAGCTGAAATGCTGGACCATTGACGTAACATTGGTCTAATGTGTTGCAATCTTCGAGGAGAAAGTGAGGTCTGCAGACGCTGGAGATCAAAGCTGAAACTTTATTGCTGGAACAGCACAGCAGGTCAGGCAGCATCTAGGGAACAGAAGATTCGACGTTTCGGGCACATGCCCTTCTTCAGGAATGAGCAGAGAGTGTTCAGCAGGAGAAGATAAAAGGTAGGGAGGAGGGACTTGGAGGAGGGGCGTTGGAAATGTGATAGGTGGAAAGAGGTCAAGGTGAGGGTGATAGGTCGGAGGAGACTAACTATCCGTGATCCCAGTCTGGTTCACTGTGATCCTGACCTAATTAAATGTGATCCCAGTCTGCTTCACCGTGATCCTGACCTAACTATCCGTGATCCCAGTCTGCTGCACTGTGATCCTGACCTAACTATCCGTGATCCCAGTCTGCTGCACTGTGATCCTGACCTAACTATCCGTGATCCCAGTCTGCTGCACTGTGATCCTGACCTAACTATCCGTGATCCCAGTCTGCTGCACTGTGATCCTGACCTAACTATCCGTGATCCCAGTCTGCTGCACTGTGATCCTGACCTAACTATCCGTGATCCCAGTCTGCTGCACTGTGATCCTGACCTAACTATCCGTGATCCCAGTCTGCTGCACTGTGATCCTGACCTAACTATCCGTGATCCCAGTCTGCTGCACTGTGATCCTGACCTAACTATCCGTGATCCCAGTCTGCTGCACTGTGATCCTGACCTAACTATCCGTGATCCCAGTCTGCTGCACTGTGATCCTGACCTAACTATCCGTGATCCCAGTCTGCTTCACTGAGATCCTGACCGAACTATCCGTGATCCCAGTCTGCTTCA
>NC_057743.1:28226565-28248098 GCF_004010195.1 Chiloscyllium plagiosum
CTGACCTGCAGTCTTTTTCTTGACCTCTCCGCCTCCATCCTACTTCGACCTATCACCCTCACCTTGACCTCTTTCCACCTATCACATTTCCAACGCCCCTCCTCCAAGTCCCTCCTCCCTACCTTTTATCTTCTCCTGCTGAACACTCTCTGCTCATTCCTGAAGAAGGGCATGTGCCCGAAACGTCGAATCTTCTGTTCCCTAGATGCTGCCTGACCTGCTGTGCTGTTCCAGCAATAAAGTTTCAGCTAATGTGTTGCAAGTCATATACCAATAGATTTCAAGGGTAGGAAGGCGGTCTCAATTGTAACAATTGTAACCAGGTCAGCTAGGTGGACCTCATAGAGTATGAGTCCCCTGATTGGGGATGTTAATCTGGTCCAATCATGGAGCCCTAGCTGACAGATAAAAACAGGAATAAGAGGTGGGCACCATAGGGTGTGGAGTGCTTTATTCCCCCCCACCGCCCCCGACTCTATTTTGATTTAGTCCCTGCCCTCCCCTTCACGTTTGAACACACAGCATTGGCCTTTTTTGTGAAGGGCACTGTTTGTCACTGGCCACTCGGGTGTTTTCTTCCTGGTGGCGCAAAATGAAGAAAGATGTATGCACTTATCTTTCACTGTGTCACACATCTGCATACACACAACATGGGTGCTGGGAAAGAAAAGAAAAAAATATATAACCAGGAGACTTAGTAAATAAAAACAGGAATGGGAGACACCCTAACTCTCCAGGAGTTGAGTCTGACAGAGCCAAGGACTTTCCACGTGTAAATAAGGGTGAATTAGTGACTGAATACTGGCCTCCTCGAATTATTTTGGTGGCAATGAGAGTAAAGCACTTCCTGAAGAAACTCGCTTGCAACAGTCATCTTTGAGTTGGCATAAGCACTGTTTGAATCATGCTGTTATTTGGCAAGCTTGACTTGTTTGACCTTGTTGTCGAAGATTGGGCCCAGTATGTGGAAAGAATGCATTGCTTTTTTCTGTTATTACGAGCCTAACTTTCCCTGAGACACCAACTACTAAAACCTTTCAAGAGTTGAGTTAAAAAATATTATGACCCCTAACTTCTCCTTTTTCTGAGATGTCATTTTTTTACTCAGCAAGAACTGGGGAATCTGTGTTGGGATTTTTGACTAAGTTAAGACTACAGGCAGAGCCATGTGACTTTGGGTTAACCCTTAATGAGATGCTGAGGTTCCCGTTGGTATATGGGATTAATGATGTAACCATGCAAAAACACCTGTTAGCTGAAGCACAACTGGCTTTATCATTGGAAAATGTGGCAAGTGAAGACATGAGTTGCAGGGTATTCCGATTCAGAGGACACTGTCACCAGTCTAAGCAAAAGTGAGTACTGCAGAAGCTGGAGATCAGAATCACGATTAGAGTGGTGCTGGAAAAGCATAACAGGTCAGGCAGCATCCGAGGAGCAGGAAAATCGACATTTCAGGCAAACGTCTTTTTCCAGCAGCACTCTAATCTTGACGTTGTCACAGGTCTAACTGAGCTTGGGAAGCACTACTTGAGTTCAGACAATTGCATAGCCTCACTCAAGACATATCCTGAATACAAGAACTCTAGGTCAGCTCACAGTAAAACCCAAAACAATGCCAACCCTCAGCCAAACTGTTAAATGTTTCTTCAGGATTGTACTTTCCGCTGGTATGTGGACTCAAGACTGCAAAAGAGTCCCACTCGACCCAAGTTGAGTAAGAGAGTTCATTAGCCGGTATTAGGAGAGTACACACCCTGGAAAGTCCACAAACATCTGGTTTGGAACATCCAATCAGAGCTAATCAAAATAAATGTATGATTAGATGGTCACCTGGTTCTAATGGAGGTCAATGCTAGTGCGGTTGTTTCATTGATTGCAGAACCAATCTTTAACAAAATTTGCTCTGGACTCCAACCCTTAAGCTTGCACAAGAACTTGGCTTGACTTAGAACCTATACCAGGGAACCTTTACAGATTAACGGTACAACTTTGGTTCTGGTCTCTTAGGAGCAGCTGGTTCAGTTTCCCCTGAATGCAGTAAAAGGCTTGGGCCCAAGCTTGATGTAGTGAAATTGGTTGAGAAAGACTCATTTAGATTGGCTCAACATTTTTTTGATTAGAAAATAGCTGCTTGAGTGAAGTCCCAATTAAATACCTGAAGGTGTTTCAGGAAGGTCTAGGGACTATCAAAGGAGCTAAGGCAGCTGAAAATGTGTTGCTGGAAAAGCGCAGCAGGTCGGGCAGCATCCAGGGAACAGGAGAATCGACGTTTCGGGCATAAGCCCTTCTTCAGGAATGGCTGAAGAGCTTCTGTGCAGAGGAGATGACCTGGGGGGTGCAGTGAGAGAGGGACTCACTGAAATCTTTGTAGAGGGAGGAAGAGAGCTTCTTCAAGGAAGGCATCCTTGTAAGAGGATTCGCAGTAGGTTGAAATCTTTGAGGAGAAAGTGAGGTCTTAAGAAGGGCTTATGCCCGAAACGTCAATTCTCCTGTTCCCTGGACGCTGCCTGACCTGCTGCGCTTTTCCAGCAACACATTTTCAGCTCTGATCTCCAGCATCTGCAGACCTCACTTTCTCCTCAAAGGAGCTAAGGCAACCTTGCATGTTGACCAGGAAGCAATTCCATGATTCTGCAAAGACTGCCCTATGCCATTTGCCTTACAGGCAAAAGTAGAGGCAGCAATCAGAAGGCTTGAATTCAAAGGAATCATCGAACCAGCACAGTTTGCAGAATGGACAGCAACGGTCGTACTGATTGTGAAACCCAACAGGTCGGTTCTCCTTTGTGGGCTTTTTATATAGACGGTAAACTGCTTTTCATAGGTGGATAAATACCCAGTCCCTCACATAGAGGATTTATATGCAAAACTGGCAAAGGGGGGCTGTCTTGCACGAAGCGAGACATGAGCATGCTTACTTACAATTGTGGTTAAATGAGGACATATAGAACATAGAACAATACAGCACAGAACAGGCCCTTTGGCCCACGATGTTGTGCCGAACATTTGTCCTAGCTTAAGCACCTATCCGTGTACGTATCCAATTGCCGCTTAAAGGTCCCCAATGATTCTGACTCTGCCACTCCCACAGGCAGCGCATTCCTCTCTGGGTAAAGAACCTACCCCTGACACCCCCCTATACCTTCCACCCTTCACCTTAAATTTATATCTCCTTGTAATACTCTGTTGTACCCGGGGGAAAAGTTTCTGACTGTCTACTCTATCTATTCCCCTGATCATCTTATAAACCTCTATCAAGTCAGCCCTCATCTTTCGCCATTCCAATGAGAAAAGGCCTAGCACTCTCAACCTATCCTCGTACGACCTACTCTCCATTCCAGGCAACATCCTGGTAAATCTCCTCTGCACCCTCTCCACAGCTTCCACATCTTTCCTAAAGTGAGGCGACCAGAACTGCACACAGTACTCCAAATGTGGCCTTACCAAGGTCCTGTACAGCTGCAACATCACCTCACGACTCTTGAATTCAATCCCTCTGCTAATGAACGCTAATACACCATAGGCCTTCTTACAAGCTCTATCTACCTGAGTGGCAACTTTCAAAGAGCTATGAACATAGACCCCAAGATCCCTCTGCTACTCTACCTTACTAAGAACCTTACCATTAACCCTGTATTCCGCATTCTTATTTGTCCTTCCAAAATGGACAACCTCACACTTGACAGGGTTGAACTCCATCTGCCACTCCTCAGCCCAGCTCTACATCATATGTAAGTCCCTTTGCAGCCGACAACAGCCCTCCTCACTATCCACAACTCCACCAATCTTTGTATCGTCTGCAAATTTACTGACCCACCCTTTGACTCCCTCTTCCAAGTCATTAATAAAAATTACAAACAGCAGAGGACCCTGAACTGATCCCTGCGGAACTCCACTTGTAACTGGGCTCCAGGCTGAATATTTACCATCTACCACCACTCTGACTTCGACCGGTTAGCCAGTTCTCTATCCAATTGGCCAAATTTCCCACTATCCCATGCCTCCTGACTTTCTGCATAAGCCTACCATGTTACAATTAATATGTTACAATTAATATCCATAAGGGTTTGACCAATGTACAAGACTGCCATTTGGGGTATCACCAGCCTATGCAATTTTTCAGTGGACAATGGAGAACATTTTACAAGGTCTACTGCAGATAACTATTTATCTAGATGATGTGTTAATAATTGGGAAGACCAGTAGGGAACACATAGAGAACCTGGACATAATCCTTAGACATTTCTCCCAGGTGTGCATGTGCCTTAAATGGAAAAAATGTGTGTTCCAGGCACCCCAAGTTATCTACTTGGACTACAGAGTCAACAAGACTCAACAAGAGATCAGGTTTGGATGCAGACATAGCTGTATTAGTGGGGCAGTGCCTAGAGTGCCAACAAGGACCAGTAGCTTCCCCATATTAAGGGACTGGCTGGGTAAACCCTGGACTCAGTTACACATCACCTATGCAGGTACCTTCATGGACTCAATGTTCTTAGTTATTGAGGACTCAAAAGTGGCTGGACATGCATAGAGTTCATTTGTCAAACACAGGGACGATGACAGACAAACTGCGCACTTTTGTAAAACGCAGACTCCCAGAAGCGTTGGTCACATATAACAGGCCATCATTTTCCAGCTGGGAACTTGAGTATTTCATAAAGTCGAACAGCATTCGATATATAATGACAGCTCCATACCATCCATCATCCAATGGTTTGGCAGAAGGAATATCCAAACTTTGAAGGCAGGCTTAAAGACACAGCCTAAACATTCACTAGATACCAAACGGTCCCATTTCCTGTTTGATTAGAGCACCACCCCTCATGCAACTAAAAGGATAGCTTTAGCAGAGTTGCTAATGGGGCAAAGGCTCCGCACCAGGTTAAATCTGATCTGAGCTGAGGGGAGAGGGTGAAACGGCATCAGGAAAGCCTATGTCAGACACAAGTCTCCATTAAGTAAGATAGACAGTTTATTTCAATGGATGAAGTTTGTTGTAGAAATCACAGAAATGGCCCTGCATAGGTAAAAGGCTTGGTTGACGTGAGGTCAGATCCTCTGATGTATAAAGTTCAGGTAGATGTGATGGTCCTGACAAGCATGTGGACCATATGAAAGCTGCGTTGAAGATTACTCAGAATCTGAGATGGGCACAGCAGATGTCGTTACCTCAACACCTTTGCCACCTGAAGAAGAGAATGAATTTCTTCCAAGATGCTCTGGGTGCAAGAGGCAAGCTAATGTGCATTATGCACCACTCATATCAGAGGCAGAGTCAGTGGAACCGGTTCTAAAACATCCCAGGAGGAGCGACAAGAAAAAGAACCTGCCTATGTCCTTGGAACCAGAGGGGGAGGGATTGTAACGAGATCAGCGAAATGGATCTCATAGAATATGAATTCCTCGCTTGGGTCTGTTAATCTGGTCCAATCAAGGAGTCCTGGTTTACAGATAAAAACAGGAGTGTTCACACAGCACTGCCCTCTGATGTGAAGGGCAGTGTTTGTCACTGGCCACCCGGGTGTTTTCCTATCTTCCTGGTGGTGGAAATTGAATAAAGATTCGTGCACTTTGTGTCTTTCACTGTTTCT
Organism: Chiloscyllium plagiosum; assembly: GCF_004010195.1. Classification (NCBI taxonomy): domain Eukaryota; kingdom Metazoa; phylum Chordata; class Chondrichthyes; order Orectolobiformes; family Hemiscylliidae; genus Chiloscyllium; species Chiloscyllium plagiosum. The sequence goes on from NC_057743.1 coordinate 28,232,163, forward strand.
CACACCTGCACACACACACCATGGGTGCTGGGGAAAAAAAAAATATATAATAAGCACTACCGCACTTAGGTGTTTGTGTGGGAAAAAAAAAGAAAAAAAAACAAGTGTTATTTTGAAAAAGAAAAAAAAACAGGAGTGTCAGACATCCTGACTGCCAGCAATGGAATTTCAGGACCTCGGCGTGAATATCCTGGCAAGGAGTATCAGCCCATATCTTCTACCTCAGAAGGTGAACGTGTTCACTTTGTATTGATGTGTAAAGACCACATTTGAGCATCATTCAGAAGTCTGTAAATTGCCTGTTTTAATTTATCTGACCTTTGTGTCTAGTGTACTGAGGTTATTTCAGAGAAAAATGCACTTCCTGTACTTACTAGTCATTATCTGGTGTTACATGATCCTGTGCTCAACAACTCTCTAAATCATGCTCTCTCTTATCACCAAGATCTTTTTTTTAACTCAGTTAGTTTGCCGTTCTGAAATACATCTAAGAATAAATAAATCAGACTGTTAATGACAAAATTAATTTTGTTACAACAGATTTAGACACCTTATACAGATGTGGATGATAGTAAAGGAAGGAATCTTAAATTAAATCCACCACCCTTTTCCAAAAGAGGAAATCTTGTGCCTCAATGCACTGACATCATAAACATTCACAGATTGACCCTGCAAGCCAGCATAGATCAGGCAAAGAGATGAAAGACAAAGTCAGCCTTTCTCCTAGTGATACCCATGGACAGGCCCTCGGGCAAAGCAAGCTTCAGAGAATTCATTCATAAATAGCTGTGCCTGAGCAATGTGCTGCCAGAGACAACTTCTGTTCTAATCAACATCAAAGGAACACCCTAAAGTTATGATATTTTGATGTATAACGTATATTAAAAAGCCTTTGACATCTTTATTGGCTGAAATGTAACGTGTTTAATTACAACTGTACCACCAAATGATTCCTCCTATATGTGTATTATCTAAAGATCAAGAGTTATGAGAGGAAAAAAGCTGAAAGATCAAAATTGCGACATTGTCTTTCAATGATGCCAACATAATTTTCATTGCTGAGAATCTCAGCAACAAATTAACCCTTTGGCTAAGGGATTTCCCTGATCTTTTACAACCAATCAATTTATAGGGTAAATCAATCAGTTCTGTACACCCAGTAGGAAGTCCCACTCCATAGTAGCACAGCTAGGAAAAGGGACTACAACTCTATAGCAACAGTCTTTTGATGCTTTCTGAGTGCTGACCCTACTCCTCATCCACTGTTCACAGGTTTCACCCTTTTTGGCAGGAATTGCTAGAACAAGATCAGCAGCTACCTTGAATTCTTCCTCTTTATCCAAGGCTTTGCTGCTGAGTTTTTCCACTTGAGACCATTGTACTGGGTGAGACAGCCAACTTGGGAGACACAAAGGATAAACTCAGATGGGAGGCTTAACTATTGGACTTGTTAGCATAATTTAAAAGTAGAATTCCACTGAAAAATGTTTTCCCACACTTAAATAATTTAAATATTGAAATGATGTTGAGGCAGTCCACAGGTTTGGAGTCGATGTGGTAGTGAGTGAAGGCCATGCATGTGAACAACAAGGTTGTACTGAGAAATGAAGAGTAAGACAGTCCCAATTTAGAGGAAGTAAACAACTGATTAGAGAATTCTACACGTATATTTAACAGACAATTAAAGGGATCATGATGGCATGTACATAGTTTGTTTTGATTTGAATCTTCTGTAATGTCACCAAGTTGGGTACAAACACAATTAAGGACAATTGTGAAAGACATACTTCACTTCCTTTGTGTGAACTGGTTGCACAGCACTATATAATTTGATTAGAGCATGCAAATCAGAACAAGTCTAAATGCATATAATATAGAATAGTACAATACAATACAACACAGCACAAGAACAGGTCCTTCGGCCCAGAAAGCCTGTGCTGATTCCTATTCCTTATTTAGACCTGCCACTTATTGCCCATGCATGCTTTCTACCCCTTTGCCTTCCATTCATCTGTCTACCAAGATACACCTTAAAATTTGCTAACATGCATGCTTCTACCACCTCCATTGATAATGCATTCCAGGCACCCACCATCCTCTGTCTGAAAACTTTTCCTTGCACTTCTCTCCTAAACTTTCCCCCTCTTACCTTGAACCTGTACCCTCTTATGGTTAGCCTTTCCATCCTAGGAAAAAGTATCTGACTATCCACCTATCTATGCCTCTCAATTTTGTAGACTTCTATCAGGTCGCCCCTTGGCCTCTGTCTTTCCAGAGAAAACAATCTGAGTTAATTCAACCTCTCCTCATAACTTAATCCTTCCAGACAAGGCAGCATGATGGCAAACCTTCTCTGCACCCTCTCCAAAGCATCCATGTCCTTCTAACAGTGTGGCAATCAGAACTGCACGCAGTGATCTAATGTGGCCTAATTAAAGTTTTGTATTATCTGTAACGTAACTTGCCAACTTTTATATTTGAGACCCAAGGCAAGTATGTCTTCTTGACTGCCTTATCCACTGTGTTGCCACATTCAGGGATCTGTGGACCTATACACCCAGATCCCTCTGTGTGTCAATGCCGCTAAAGATTATGCCATTTATTGTATGATTTGCGCTTGAATTTGATCTTCCAAAATGCATCACCTCACGTGTCTGGATTAAACTCTGCCATTTCTGTGCCCAAATTTGCAATCCATATAAATTCTGCTGTATCTTTTGACAATCCATTTCACTATCTGCAACTCGGCATACAGTCATAGGGATGTACAGCATGGAAACAGACCCTTCGGTCCAACTCGTCCATGTTGACCAGAAATCCTAAATTAATTAGTCTTATTTGCCAGCATTTGGCCCATATCCCTCTAAACCCTTCCTATTCATATCCCCATCCAGATGTCTTTTAAATGTTATAATTGTACCTGCCTCCACCACTTCCTCCTGCAGTTCATTCCATACACACACCACCCCCTGCTTGAAAACATTGCCCTTTAGGTCCCTTCTAAACCTTACCCTTCTCACCTTAAACCTGTGCCCTGTAGTTTTGGACTCCTGTATCCTGGGTTAAATATTTTGACTGTTCACTCTAAGCATGTCCCTCATGATTTTATAAACTTCCATAAGGCCAACCTTTGGCTTCCGACACTCCAGGGAAAATAGCCCCAGCCTATTCAAGCTCAAACCTTTCAACAATGGCAAAATTCCTGTAAATCTTGATGAACCCTTTCAAGTTTCACTACATCTTTCCTAGCATGTTCTAAAGATCAGCAGTGCTTTTATGTAAATAGAATCACTGGAAATACTATTGGTGCTAAAGATCACATCTTTGGGAACTGATGACAGAATGAGCCAGATGGTGTGGGAAAGTAATGACATAATTAACAATTCACAGTTTAGAGGTGCTTACATTTAAATCTAATTTACTTTCCAGAAAATGTGGGCACATTTTACACAACTTGTTTTGCCAAACATCACGTTTTCCACAAATGGAATTTGCTTTTAATTATTTACAAAAAGTGTAATCAAATCATCCATCTCTTCTCTATTGGCTTAGTTGATAAAATGGTACTCAATGTGGAACTTAGCCACATGAACCAGGAAGGTCCCAGATTCAATCTCCAATCTGTGCCAGGTTAGCTGATGCCAACTGTTATAATAGGCCTCAGCTTTCCTGGTCCAGAGTGGATAAAAAGCTGTAATTATGAACTTGCTGCTTCTGATTGTTATTCAGTGACCCCGTCTGGAAACTAGATTTCAGTGGATGTTTGATGACTACAGAATTGTGTTCAACTGTGAACCATCCACTGTCAACTAGCCCATTGACACACTTTTCCTGGGCTGTAGGAGCCAATTTCCTCCAATTACTTTAGGTGTTAAAGAGTCTCCAATGCGGCTGAGATGGTGATTTAAACTGCAGTGCCCTGTGAGCTCTATTTTACTGAACACCATCTTTATAAAGGAGTTGAAACACACACCAGGAACAGAGGCTGAGTATGATGAAGGTTTTGATTAACAATTGAATTACCTGGTACCACTCATTATCAGGGCTACACTGCATTTTGCTGGCCAACACTTCAATAAAAACCCTCTCCAAATAGAGACCAGACGTTCATATGCAAATCATTTTGTATATTTTCTAATCAATCTGTTTGAGGGCCCTGTTGTGTTTAGAAGTAGTGGTTCCCCATGCCCACCACCCAGCCCAGCCAAACCCAAGAGGCCCAGGTTCAAGTCCCATCTGCTCCAGAGGTGTGTATAACATCTCTGAACAGGTTGACTAGAAAAATAGGGTAAGTTAAATGAAAAAAATTAATCAACCTGAATGGAGATGTTATGGCACAGCTCTGGAGCAGATAGGACTTGAATATGGGTCTCCTGGCACAGAGGTAGAGACACTACCACTGCATTACAAAAACCCTCAGTCATAGCTGAGCATTTTAAGAGATATTTAAGGATGTACTCAGCTTTCACTGTTTATTTGCTGTTTGCGATGGTCTGGCCTCACTATATCTGAAGAGGAATTTTGAGACCTCCTGGGTTTACTATTAACCAGACACTTAGTTGGGCTTGCTATGTAACTACTGTAACAACAAGAGCAGGTCAGATGCTGCAAATTCCGTGGTCACTAACTCACCACCTGACTCACTAAAACCAGTCCACCACCTACAAGGCACAAGTTAGGAAAGTGATAGAATATTGTCCACTTGCCTGGATGAGTGCAGCTCCAAACTTATGATCTGCACTAACTTGAAGAAAAGGAACAGCAGACACATGGGAACATCACCACCTGCAAACTCCCCTCCAGGTTACACACCATCCAAGCATTCAAAGATACTCATAACACATGAAAGAATTTTTCAACTTGATTTCCTACCTTTTTCAGTTATTATTCAATTGTGCTTCTCTACTTGCTGGTCAACCTGTCCAGTCTTACATGTCCTCCCTTCCTCTGATCTAACTTCCTAACCATATTTTCCTGTTCCATCAATGTTTTGTCAGAAACCTACCAAAAGCTGATGAACAGCTTCATAAAAGCTGATAGTGTGACTCTTGCCCTAAAATCACCTGTGGTTTGGTAGCACTCTTTTCTGAGTCCAGGGTTTCAGCACTAAATCCAGCCTGACATTGTACGATATTGCTGAGGGAGCACTGCATTGTTAGAGGTGCCAACTTTCAGATGAGATGTTAAATTGAAGCCCCTTCTGCCCACATCAGTGAATGGAAAAGATCCCATTGCACTATTTTGAAGAAGATGAGGGATATTATCCTCATTGTTTTGGCTAATATTTATCCCTCAATCAATTTCATTAAAATAAATTAACTGATCATTGCTTTTTGCAGTCTGTTTAAGTTGCTCTGTGTATGTTTGCATATTGGCAGTCATGTTTCCCACGTTACAACAGTGACTACATCTTAAAAATATATCTTGGTTGTAAAGAACTTTGTGGCCATGTAAAACACTATATAAGAAGCATGGTATCAGACAGTTCAGAGAAGGACTTTCAGCCTATCAAACCTGGACAGACAAAAGGCAAATATCTTTTAAAATATAGCTGTGAATACGGGTTGGAATGTAGAAAGATTGTTACTTAACCTGTAGGTGAGGCCAATATTTGATCATTTTCATTGTGAGGGCAAATAGCATCCCAGGTGCTTTAAAGTGGTGTTTATATCAATAGTGAAGTTAAAAATTGTGAGGATGAGACTGATGATAGTGCAAGGTTTGTTATCTCCAGGACAAAGGCCCCTGAAAGTTTTGATTTTTGACACTGCATTGTGAGTTTTCCAGCATTTTAGAGCTTCCTTTAAATTTTCTTTTGAACAAAAAATAAATCCTTCTGGAATGGTTAGAGATATTGTAATTGTGAAAACAAAAGTAGTTGTATGGACTTTAATAAGTCAAAATAAATGGGTTTAAGCCATCCATTAAAAGACTAGAGGAAGTCTAAAGAACATGTTATGTGTTTGTTCTCTATTATTACCAACATTAATTAAAGCCTGTGTTGCTCTTTTGAACTTGTGAAAGCAGATTTTTTTTCATTTACTAGCATCCACAACCTTTTGAAGTAGACAGTTTCAGATTTCTACTATCGTTTGTGCGAAAAACTCCTTCCTGATTTCATTCCAGAATGTCCTAGCTCCAATTTTAAGATTATGCTGCTTTGTTCCGAATTCCCCCAACGGAGGAAATAGTTACGCTGTGTCTAGTCTATCAGATCCCCTTATCATTTTAAACATCTCAATTAGATCACCTTTCAGTCATCTAAACTCAAGGGAATGTAAGCCACATTTATGCAAACTGTCTTTCTAAATTAACACTTTAAACCCCAGTATAATTCTGATATATCAACATTGTATCCCCTTCAAGGCTACTTGTGTCCTTCCTGAGCCCAGCATTCCTAATGGGGTTTGACCAAGGCTTTCTACAACTGAAATCCAATGGCCAACACTTCCATTTGCCTTTTTGATTACTTTTTGTATCAGAGTATAGCAATTGTGCATATCCTGTTTCTCCTCCATGGCTCTAAGTCTCTCACCACTAAGAAAATATTAGTAAACCATCTTTGTGCTATTCGTGACGTCTAATCTGTTTCTATATTTGAAAACCCTCCTGACATCCCAGCTCTTTGGGTAACCTTCAATCACCTTTCCCAACTCACTACAAGCGCTCAATATCCGTCCCTTTCTTCTTGTGTCTGGGTCCCTTCAAAATAAAGACCCTGCTGAAATGCTGCTTGCAATAATCAATCTTCTCAATTCAGTAATTATTTAGGATTTATGTAACAAATAACTGTTTTCATTGTTTTATCTTTCCTGAGTCTCATGTTAGCATATTATATCCACTTATACATGCATTTCAGTAAGTCAATCGAATTTGATCAATCCACACTCCAAAACAACTCAAACATGGTGAGAGAAAATGGATAAAATATCATCTATTTTTCTGAGCGCACTTTTTTCCTTACCTTGAGTCACTAGACCCCTCATCCATCAACCAAAAGAAAAGGAACAAACCCACAGGAGGAAGCCCTCTATGGTAATTGCACCTGATTGTAATCTGGTGGCAGATTCCCAGTACTGCATCAGCCTCTATTGTTACTTGGAGTCCTGGGATCCTTCTTGCAGCGTGTGAAGTTTGAGCTGACCGCCTCCCAACTTGGGCAATTAGCCAGTGCCAGCAGTGACAGAAAGTAATCGTGAACACAAAAAACAAGCACATTAAACCTGGCAAACATGGCTCATTGTCATGGATCAACTCCACTTGCTCATTTTCTCACTGTAGCTAAAACAGTAGTAGCTGCTAACATGGAGTTTAAATATAAATTTTAATTTCTCATTAATTTCTGTAACTCTCAATTTGCTGACACTATTCAATCCTGATTTTCTGATTAAACAATTATCCACCAACATGATAATAGCGCTAAGAATCCTTATCCTCAGACCCAAGAAATGTAGCAGGACAAACAATGAATAAGAAATCTTTGCATCAATAAAACTGAACAATATGTCTCACTAGCTACATATAGTCCAACGGTAACAGTTTAGATATTACTGCCTTATTTCTTCTCTGTGCCTCTCTCCAGAACGACTTCTAGTTGTGGTTGAACTGTTCACTATAAAGCTTTCCCTGATGGCTTGCTCCACAAATCTATTTCTTTTGGGTTGAAATGTTCCTTCTGACTTTCCTTAGTGTTTCTAACTTCTTTCTTTATGTCATGTCAACTGATAGAATGGGGTACAGTACAAAACAGCTCTGTTTGCATCAAACAGAAAGAGGTCCTGGTAGTTCAAACTGATTTTATCTGTTATGTCAAAGGGAGTTGTTTAAGCCACTATCTATGTCAGAATGATCTACAGACAGACATTCAGTGCCAGGAGTTTAATGACCGTGCAAGAGTTAATACAGACAACATGTATAATGACACAAATACATGTCACACATCTGTGGTTTCAGCGTGGATAGAGATGGAGGATCCATGTGCACTGCTGTCCCTGGGGCTATGCATGTTTCACAGGTTGTTGGTTTTCTGCGAGTTATTTGCCTCTTCACAGCTGGTGCCTCCCTCAGAGCTCACAATCAAAATTGGATGTGGAAGATTTCCATTGGTTAGGTTCAGTCAATGGTAACCCTTTCAGATACACTCACTGCTGCCGCCTGTGGGTAACCCTTCTTACTGCACAATGTAAAACCTGCTGCTGAAAATATGGATTAATTGTGTAAAACCATCTATAACTCATTCTAAAAATGAAAGAAAATCTTTAAGTTGTATTGTACTTTTCACAACCACCAATGTCTCAAAGTGCTTTCCAGTCAATCAGATAAAGTACTTATAAAATGTAGGCACGATTGCAATGTAGGAAACTTGGGTATATATCCTTAAATGTGAAATTGGCATTCTTGGCTGAAATGATAACACTGTTGCCTCCAAAAAGAACTTGAGCTTTCAGACCTGACTCCAGAGACTTGAGCCCATAATCTCTGCTAGTATTGCTTATGCAGAATGGAAGGAGTGCTCTCATTTGAATATGGCATTCACTTGAGGCCTACCTCTGTCCCATTGGTTCTTGTGGAAGTCAAAAATCCTGTGAGTCTGTTTGAGAAAGAGGGGGGATTTTTACTGGTATTATTAGTAAATCAACCCACAATCAACCACACCACAAAACTGTGAACTGGTAAATCATCTCTGTTGTTTACGGGGCAAAATTACTACTCCTGTTCACCTGATTGTTAATCTGAAGAGTAACTTATTTGACGTTTTGCAATTCAGAGATTTGATGAGGTGCTATTAAGACATTTCTGGCACATATTTACAGAGTAGGAAAGTACCCTGATTTATAACAATTTCAGGAAGGTTATTTCTTGTCCATTATTGCCTTGCTGTAGAATTCATTCCTCATTGAAATAAAATCCCTTTGATCTGATCAGACTCTTCTGGTAGTTGATAAAAATTAACACACTCACTGGCAATGCTATCTGTTGGGTTGCCAACCCACCAAGATTCCCTGGTGTCCCTTGAAATAATTAATGAACCCTCAAGATACTGCTGTAGGAAATCCTGGATAAAAATCATAGAGGCATTAAACTAACCTGTGTAAATTCTTATTTATTCTGAACATTTTCATTTGTGAGATTATGAAACTATTGAAAGAGAAGCCTGTATGGTCAGCTGGGACAGTACTCCAATGAAGCCTTCAGGAATTCTTGCAACCACAGTTCTTCTCTTCTGTTGACACAATCTCCCTTGTAAACCTGATATTGTGACTTGCCCCCTCTCCTCTCCTGTGCAAGTAGCTATTCATTGTGTGCAGCTAGATTGAAGTGCTGGTAGGCTATTTTACCACAAAAAGCACTACACAGAACGCAATCCTACCTTTGGTCAACAGCTTCTTCTGTACAAACAAATCTCGCAACAGCGGTTACCGGTGACTTTCAAGAGTAAGAATATGGAAGTTTTTAGTTTTGTCCCTTGTACCCCTGCCCATCACCACTGTTTGAAGTCTAATGCTACAAATCCGGAAAACTTTGGGACAGAGAGCTGGACTGCTTCGAGAGTTAGATCTGGAGTATTTGATGAGGTTGTACAGCAACATTTGGGGATTAGAGCTGGAGTGTTTGTGGCGTTTGAGCTGGAGTGTTTGGAACAAATCTTATTGAAAGTACAAAATATGGGCATTTGCTGAATGTATTTAATTGGTCAGGACAGATCATTTGGTACAGCTTAGGGCAGAATTATTTACAGATGGCTACTTACTGTAGGACTGGAATAACTTGTCTAGCATTGAACCTGGTATTAGTTTTGACAGAAATTGATAGTATTTCAACCCAGTATTTATCAGTACACAGAAGATTAACTGTACTGCCAAATAGCTCTTGAGACGATACTCCCCTATAATCCTTTGCAGGTCAAATTTTATGCAATCCTGTTTGCAGTTCACCAAAGCGATTGGTTCACCTGACATGTTCCGGAGCTCTTTTGTAATCATGCAGTTGGGTGGTTTATTCTGATGGTTGAATAAACACAGTAAAACAATCCAAGTGAAGCTTTCTATACCTCTGCACTAACTTTATTGGATGTGATATTCATTGGTGGTGATAAATATCACATGAGTTTCCATCTTTCACTGATGGTCTTCTCACCTCCCCTTCCCAGTTTCTCCACTTGCCATTTTACTCCTGGAGCTGGTGACTCATATTGAATTGGCTTCCAAAGGGTGACTGTACCTCACCCATGAATTGATTTTTTTTTTTATTCATGGGATGTGGGCACCACTGGCTGGCCAGCATTTATTGTTAATCCCTTGTTGCCTTGAGAAGATGGTGGTGAGCTGCCTGCTCGAACTGCCCCAGTCCATTTGATGTCGGTACACCCACAATGCTGAAAGGGAGGGAGTTTGAGGATTTTAATCCAACAACACCAAAGGAACGGCAAGATATTTCAAAGTCAGGATGGTGGCTTGAACCTGCAGGTGGTGGTGTGCTCATGTATCCGCTGCCCTTGTTCTTTTGCTGGTAACGGTTGTAGGTTTAGAAGATGCTGTCCAAGAAGCGTTGGTGAATTTCTGCAATGCATCTTGTAGATGTACACACGTTATTACTGATCATCGGTGGTGGTGTGCTGAATGTTTGTCGATGTGCTATGTCTAGATAATTGTTCAGAAAGGAAGAAAAATTGCATTTATATTCCACTTGCATTACCCTGGGACACCCTGAAGCACATGACAGCCAATTACGATATGATTTAAGTGTATCACTGTTGTGTATGAAAATACAGCAGACTATTTCTGCACAATCTGATCCCTGGAACAGTAAAATGCTAATAGAAAGACCACGTGTTCTTGTGATGTTGGTTGAAGGATAAATGTTGGCCTGATCCCCAGAGAGACTTACTCTATTCTTCTGAGGGTCATTGAATCTTTCGAGACTATCTGAAAGGGCAGAAGAGGCCTCAGCATTGTATCCCATCTGAAAACCAGTCCCTCTGACAGTGCAGTCATTCCCTCAGTACTACACCAGTGTGCCTACCAGAAACTCGTGCTCAAGTTATGCAACCTGCTGATTTTATAGAAGCAATAGTCCTATCACGGAACTAGAGAAGTGGTAGCCTTTATGATTATCGTGTTTGAGCTTGATCCATTCTCATCTGAACCTTCTTAAGTTAAATTTAGGCAACTTTGCAGCCTCTAGGGATCAACATAGCAGACAACAGCTTTAGAACATGACCTTTGCCCTCCATTGGCCCCTCCCCCCACCACATCTTATTTGTTTCTTCTGGCTTTGCTCTCAGCACAGTGGATCCATTTTCTCCTTTTCATGCCTACCACTTACACCGATTTTACACCCCTTTCTCTCTTTTACTGTCTTTTGTCTGAGCGCCCTCATCACCTGTTCCATTTGTTCCTCCTTATCCCTCTGTCAACAACATAAGACCCAATTCACCCCTGTTTGCAGACATATTGGGTATTTAGTGGATCTGCTGGTGAGGATCCTGGCCTTTATGTTGTCATGCAGCAAGCAGAGAATGGTGGTGAATTTCTGCAGGCTGCCACATGGAGGCTGTTCAATAACCCTTCCTGGCTGACAGAGTTGAAGGTTACTGTGAGGTCAAACAGGGCAAAATTAAATTTGATAATGCTCCATTGTGCAGCATTCAAGCTCACAAAACAAACAATCTCTCAGTGACTTTTGGTCCAGAAATGTATATAAAATCATAGAGATGTACATCTGATCAAGATCCTGTTGTAATCTGAGGTAGCCTTCTTTGCTATCTGCTACACCTCCAATTTTGGTGTCATCTACAAACTTACTAACTATACCTCCTATGTTTGGTATGCTTTCCTTTATTGGTCAGAGTATTGAGTACAGGAGTTGGGAGGTCATGTTGCGGATGTACAGGGCATTGGTTAGGCCACTGTTGGAATATTGCATGCAATTCTGGTCTCCTTCCTGTCTGAAAGATGTTCAGAAAAGATTTACAAGGATGTTGCCAGGGTTGGAGAATTTGAGCTATAGGGAGAGGCTGAACAGCTGGGGCTATTTTCCCTGGAGCGTCAGAGACTGAGGGGTGACCTTAGAGGTTTACAAAATTATGAAGGGCATGGATAGGGTAAATAGGCAAAGTCTTTTCCCTGAGGTCGGGGAGTCCAGAATGAGAGGGCATAGGCTTAGGGTGAGAGGGGAAAGATATAAAAGAAACCTAAGGGGCAACATTTTCACACAGAGGGTTGTACGTGTATGGAATGAGCTGCCAGAGAAAGTGGTGGAGGCTGGTACAATTGCAACATTTAGGAGGCATATGGATGGGTATATGAATAGGGAGGGTTTGGAGGGATATGGGCCGGGTGACTGCAGGTGGGACTAGATTGGGTTGGAATATCTGGTCGGCATGGACAGGTTGGACCGAAGGGTCTGTTTTCATGCTGTACATCTCTATGACTCTGTGACTTTAAATGCCTTCTTCACTATCCTATCTACCTATGATTCTACTTTCAAGAAGCTGTGAACCTGCACTCAAAGGTCTCTTTGTTCAGCAACACTCCCTAGGATCTTACCATTATGTATATAAGTCCTGCTAAGATTTGCTTTCCCATAATGCAGCACCTTGCATTTATCTGAATTAAACTCCATCTGTCATTTCTCAGCCCATTGGCCCATCTGATCAAGATCCTGTTGTAATCTGAGGTAACATTCTTCTCTATCCACTACACCTCCAATTTTGGTGTCATCTGCAAACTTACTAATATTACTTATGTTCACATCCAAATTATTTATATAAATGATGAAAAGCATTAGACCCAGCACCAATCCTTGTGGCGCTCCTCTGGCCACAGACCTCCAGTCTGAAAAACAACCCTGCACCACTACCCTCTGTCTTCTACCTTTGAGCCAGTTCTGTATCCAAATGGCTAGTCCTCCTTGTATTCCATGAGATCTAACCTTGCTAACCAGTCTCCCATGGGGAACCTTGTTGAATGTCTTACTGAGTCCATATAGGTCACGTCCACCACTCGCCCTCATCATGGGAAAATATGACTCACCCTGCTCCCTGCTGCCAATTGAAGGTGCAAGTAAAGCCTACTTAAAGATTTCATCCTACACCACTGGTATTCAACCACCAGCAATGGGGTGATCACTTGTGAGGGTTTGCTTGCAACTTCCAAAAGCATATCCTTGGGCGGCATGGTAGCACTGCTGCCTCACAACGATAGGGACCTGGGTTTGATTCCTGCCTGGGGTGACTGTCTGTGTGGAGTTTGCACATTCTCCCTGTGTCCGGTTTCCCCCCACAATCCAAATATGTGCAGGTTAGGTGAATTGGCCATCCTAAATTGCCCATAGTGTTAGCAGCATTAGTAAAGGGTAAATACAGGGGAATGGGTCAGGGTGGGTTACTCTTAGGAGGATTGGTGTGGACTTGTTGTGCCGAAGGGCCTGTTTCCATACTGTAGGGAATCTAATTAATCCATATCCATTGTTCAAAGAACACAGAATCAAGAAGGGGGAGCCCACAGAGAGCCAACCTTCTGCCCACATTGCTGAACAGATTACGACCTCCCACAATCCCATCACACCTTTACTCACCTATGGCCTGAATGCCACTGTGATCCTGGGCATCTGCAGCTTGCAATACCTGCCATTTCTGCTGCTCACACTGTCACTGCCTGAAATGCTATTGGTCATCAGCTCTCAGTGGAGTGAGATGTCTACCCCCAGGCACCTTGATTTTGGCAAAGGCCTTGCTAGCCACTGAGAGACACCTCAATCAGTAAGCGTACCCCAAAGGAAGTGACCTAGGGCAGTTACTGGCTCTTCAGCTACAGGCAAGACCTCAAAGCCCACATTAAATATCACCCTAGGAGTGCCAAGGTGAGGAGGAAATGGAAGGCGAAGAAACAGCGTTGCCAATTGGGAAAGGTATTAAACTGCAAAGCCTGACTAGCATCTAGTCTTTATCAGTACACAGTGGATAATCTACATAGCATATGGTTAATCAGATGAACCTTTCCAAAAATAAACTGTACATATCATGTCTTGCTTTGTCTATCATCTATTCACATCAACCTTTCATAAAAGTGAGAGGTTAACCTGACATGTTCCAGACAAAGCATCTCTAGGATCATTTTGCATGACATTCAGCCTTTGTGATAATAAACTGGGAGCATTTTTTGTCCTGGGTTCCCTCCAACTCTGTGTTTGTTTCACTTGATCTGATTCCTTAGTTGCCATGATACATTTCTTTTATGCCAAATAGTTAAACGTATTGTTTTTGAAATAAAATTATGTTTATATTTTATTTCATGAATTATGCTGAATGTACTGGCTGTTTTAATAGTCCCTATTTCAGTGTAGTGGTTTAACATGATTAGCATCTATTAGTGAAATTTTGGTTGTTATCTGTACTTTTTGCATTGTTTTTTTGTTGTGATTTAATCACAGATGTAAAGCATTACCACCCAAGTAGAAAATCGCCAATTAAACCAATAATTAAGGGGCGGAATGGAGCAGAATAAGCCTAGTAACTATTTGACGTCAATGTGTTTTTGCAGTGAACGTGTCATTAACTCTTAAACCGCTGAGAACTCCAGGGAACTTCAGGCTTCCTTTGCAGGCTACTTTTATAGCTCAAACACCAAGACAGACATCAATATTACAGGTGAAAGTGCTACTCCCAGAATGTAAATATTATCTCTGTGCAATCCAACCCTACATTACGGAGAGTGAGATTCTCTTGGCGTTTATCTGGTTAAGATCACCTGACAACAGAATTAAGGCCTGTGTGAGTCAGTTCCACACTGGCTCTGCCCACTGACCTTCTGTGGAATTGGGCTTGACAAGGCAGATGATGAAATGGGGTTCCCCCTGGCTGGATAGTCTAGAACTTGGGATCACAGTCTCACATTAAAAGATTGGCTATTTAGGATTCAGATAAAGACAAATGTCTTACTCAAAGAGCAAGGACTGATTAGGGATAGTCAACATGGCTTTGTGCGTGGGAAAACATGTCTCACAAACTTGATTGAGTTTTTTGAAGAAGTAACAAAGAAGATTGATGAGGGCAGAGCAGTAGATGTGATCTATATGGACTTCAGTAAGGCGTTCGACAGGGTTCCCCATGGGAGACTGATTAGCAAGGTTAGATCTCATGGAATACAGGGAGAGCTAGCCATTTGGACACAGAACTGGCTCAAAGGTAGAAGACAGAGGGTGGTGATGGAGGGTTAGATTAGATTAGATTACTTACAGTGTGGAAACAGGCCCTTTGGCCCAACAAGTCCACACCGACCCGCCGAAGCGCAACCCACCCAGACCCATTCCCCTACATTTAGCCTTTCACCTAACACTATGGGCAATTTAGAATGGCCAATTCACTTAACCTGCACATTTTTGGATTGTGGGAGGAAACCGGAGCACCCGGAGGAAACCAACACAGACACGGGGAGAATATGCAAACTCTACACAGAGTCGCCTGAGGTGGGAATTGAACCCAAGTCTCTGGCGCTGTGAGGCAGCAGTGCTAACCACTGTGCCACCGTGCCACCCATGTTTTTCAGACTGGAGGCCTATGACCAGTGGAGTGCCACAAGGTTCGGTGCTGGGTCCTCTACTTTTTGTCATTTACTTAAATGATTTGGATGCGAGCATAAGAGGTACAGTTAGTAAGTTTGCAGATGACACCAAAATTGGAGGTGTAGTGGACAGCGAAGAGGATTACCTCAGATTACAACATGATCTGGACCAGATGGGCCAATGGGCTGAGAAGTGGCAGATGGAGTTTAATTCAGATAAATGCGAGGTGCTGCATTTTGGGAAAGCAAATCTTAGCAGGACTTATACACTTAATGGTAAGGTCCTAGGGAGTGTTGCTGAACAAAGGGACCTTGGAGTACAGGTTCATAGCTCCTTGAAAGTGGAGTCGCACGTAGATAGGATAGTGAAGAA
>NC_057743.1:28248171-28268206 GCF_004010195.1 Chiloscyllium plagiosum
TAAATAGGCAAAGTCTTTTCCCTGGGGTCGGGGAGTCCAGAACTAGAGGGCATAGGTTTAGGGTGAGAGGGGAAAGATATAAAAGAGACCTAAGGGGCAACTTTTTCACGCAGAGGGTGGTACGTGTATGGAATGAACTGCCAGAGGATGTGGTGGAGGTTGGTACAATTGCAACATTTAAGAGACATTTGGATGGGTACATGAATAGGAAGGGTTTGGAGGGATATGGGCTGGGTGCTGGCAGGTGGGACTAGATTGGGTTGGGATATCTGGTTGGCAAGACGAGTTGCCAAAGGGTCTGTTTCTATGCTATACATCTCTATGACTCTAGTTGTAAACATTGGAATTTTATACCCAAGAGGGCTGCAGACACTGACTTGTTGAATACATTCAGGACTGAGGTGTTTGATACAAAGAGAATCAATGGGGATGAAGAAAGGCCGGGAAAGAGTATTTGAGGTAGATAATCGTTCCATGGTTTTATTAGATTAGATTCCCTACAGTATGGAAACAGGCCCTTCAGCCCAACAAGTCCACACCAACTCTCCAAAGAGTAACCCACCCAGACCCATTCCCCATATTTACCCTTGACTAATGCAGCTAACACTATGGGCAATTTTAGCATTGCCAATTCACCTAACCTGCACATCTTTGGATTGTGGGAGGAAACCGGAGCACCCGGAGGAAACCCATACAGAGACGGGGAGAATGTGCAAACTCTACATGGACAGTCACCTGAGGCTGGAATCAAACCCAGCAGTGAGGAAGCAGTGCTAACTACTGAGCCACTGTGCCATTGATTGCCAGAGTTAGAGTCGTGTCGATTGCAATATATAAATCAACCTTTGTAGCCTCCAAAATCCTTCCAAAAACAGGTTTGACTTATATACTGAGGATAAAATGTGACCTGCCATTGTAGGTAGTCACCATTTTGAAATGTGAAAAATTTAATGTGGAACAGATTATTGAATGAATTTATTCAGCAACGATACTTTGAATTTAATCAAAGAGCTTTAAAATCCATGAAGTTCATCTTCATGGGCATTCACAAAAAATACTTTGAATTCATTGAGTTGCTTTGACTATGCTGTCATCATAAGCATTCTGTGATGGATCAGACGTGGTGCGTTTAGTCTCACAATCATCCCTCCAGAACAAAACATCTTCTTCCCTATTCAGGGAATTGGATAGGCTACATTTTGAATTATCTGATGACCATTTGTGCAACAGGACCATCCCATGATTTGGGGATGAAACTGATTTTTCTTCACAGATGCTAAGAGACCTGCTAAGCCCCTCCAGCAACCCCTGGTCTTGCTCCTGATTTTGGCATTGAGTTCTTCCATGAGTCTGAGCGAGTTTGATTTTCTGCTGCAACACTAGACATTTTTGATCCATAAAGTGACTGCACAAACTAGGTGTTGCGGTGAATCTTTGCTGGATTCATAATCAATACATTTCTGGAGATGATGTCAGCATTGTGATGTTTTTCAATGACCTATTTTGATATATGTTTCTCAAGATCTAGACCAGTGGTTGGTCAATGTTCCCATGATGTATTTGGTCCTGGATATCTTCCCCATGGGAGTTCTTCCATTCAAGCACCAGTTTTCCATTCACATCAAATTCCTTCAATGCAGCACAATTATTTAACAAGTTAGCAGATGTTCTGACTTTTAGCTTGAGACCAACTTCATACTTCATTTAGTTTGTTGGAAGCCTCATTTCTTTTTGTCATTCGCAATATAAGACATGTAGTCTGCTCTGTGTGGGTGTATCTTTAAGTCCTGTACGTCTTCACAACACAGCCTGCTTGATCCCTTGCACTCAATTATAAGGTACTGGTAAGTAAAATGTGCATTTGTAGTATGAAAAATTGAAGCTGACAACTAATTCTAGAAAGGGGTAAGGTGGGAGCTGCAATTTATGTCCTGTATATCTGCAAAAACATAACTTTTTCAGGAATATGGGGTCATCCAATGCACCTGGATGATTTATACACAGCAATCTACTCCTGCTTCTGTACCTTGTATACTTATGTCTTGTTATACACCTGGACAACCCACCCTTGAAAGAATGTTATGTATCAAAGTCAAAACAGTTACCATAGGTTCATTAGTGTTAATGATTTAGATAACTTAAGATAACTGCCCAGAGAGGAAATATCAATAGTGGTATTTTTTAAATGTTGACTGTCCTGCTTTCATTATGTAAATACTTGGACACAAATCCTCCACAATTGTTTTGCAAATGTTAGCACACATGTAGGTCTCTATGTTCCTGTGAGGGAAATTTGCTGATCATGTTCTGCCAGTACACTGATCACAGATTGGGGCAGAGATCATGTCTTGCCAAATTTCTGACCCATATCACAGTTGAGTGTGGCTGGGAAATTTAATCTACACTGTTCAAACTCAACTTCAACATATACTGTACCGTTAACTGGATCCATTTCGTTTCTTGCTTATGTTGCACGAGTTGATTGCATTCAAAGTCATTAATATTTGGATAGTAAATAGGAGGAGTTAACTTGCACTTAATACCCAAACAACCCTGACAATTGCTGACTATTTCACATCTTATCTTGTCAGTTTTACAGTGAGCATTTAAATTCTATATTCTTAATTTTCCTCCCTCGTACCTGCAAGTTCCATTTATATCACAATCCTCTAATACTTCACCAAAGTGGCCATTCTGATTACATTCCTGTGAGACACATTGGCAAGTTTCACAATGTTAAAGGCACTGTTTAAGTGCGCAGTATGCTTGAGCCAAATGTTGGGTCTCAATAAGTGGATGCCAGATAACATTGACAGGATGCAGAACTGGGCTGATAAGTGGCAGATAGAGTTCAACCTGGAAAATCATGAAGTGATTCATTTTGGAAGGTCAAATTTGAATGCAGAATTCAGCATTAAAGGCCGGATTCTTGGCAGTGTAAAGAAACAGAGGGATCTTGGGGTCCATGTCCATAGATCCCTCAAAGTAGCCACCCAAGTTGATAGGGTTGTTAAGAAGGCATATGGTGTGTTTGTTTTCATTAGCAATTTAAGAGCCGTGAGGTAATGCTGCAGCTCTATAGAGTTCTGGTTAGACCATATTTGGAATATTGTATTCGGTTCTAGTCACCTCATTACAGGAAGAATGTGGAAGCTTTAGAGATGGTGCAGAGGAGATTTACCAGGATGCTGCCAGGACTGGAGGGCGTGTCTTATACAGAAAATATTAGGGAGCTAAGGCTTTTCTCATTAGAGCAAAGAAGGGTGAGAGGCAACTTGATAGAGGTGTACAAGATGATGAGAGGCTTGGAGTGGATAGCCAGAGACATTTTGCCATGGCAGAAATGGCTATCACAAAGGGGCATAATTTTAAGGTAATTGAGGAAGGTTTAGGGGAGATGTCAGAGGTCAGATTCTTTACACAGAGAGTAGTTGGTGTGTGGAATGTACTGCCAGCGGCGGTAATAGATTCAGATACATTAGAGACATTTAAGCAACTGGATGATAGTAAAATGGAAGGTTTGTAGGTTAGTTTGATCTTGAAGTAGGATAAAAGTTCGACATTGAGGACCGAAGGGCCTGTACTGTGCTCTTCTGTGTTCAATGTTCTAATAAGTTAGTTGTGAATAGATCAGAGATCCTCTACTGCACTACAGCAGGTGTGGTTTGAAGAAACCAAGAGGCAGGAGTCAGGCAATTGTCGGACCCTAGCTAACCTTTTCACAGGGCAGCAATCAAAACTGGGACCACCAAGCTGGGAAAGGTCTGTCCTACACTGTGCCATGTATCTGCCTACCAGTGACCTGTAAATCTTATTTCATGGCTGGCAGTTATGTGGAGTTTAAGGGTCAGCAGCAGATGCAGACACCATCTCAATCTTAGCAACTCCTTCCAACAGTTCACATTAGTGATAATCCATCTACTTTGAATGGATTCTGTAAATGCACCTTATTTATCTTTTCTCTGATCAGTTCCCAGGCTCTAATTCATCTGACAGAAAAGACTATGTCCAGATTCCATTTTCCATGCTGACAATTTTTTTCTGAAAGGCACTACTCTTAAGCCTATAAAGAATGAAAAATGGAAAGAAAAATCTCTTTTCAGACATTAAGTGATTAACAGTTTCCCGCTGCATCTAGTCCTATGATCTGACCTTATCATCTGATAGCCTCCCACTAAGAGTACTAAAGGAGATTCAGCATGTCTGCAGCAGTGTGTGAATAACAGAATTTAATGAGCCATTACTTCACCATTATAATTTAACGCTTCTTACTTCCACTGTCCCTCAGTCTCATCCTCCTCTTGATCATTATCACTGGCTTCAATTCTCTTCATTTCACTTAATTGGTGCCAGTTAAGAGGTCTGTGACAAGTCTGTGTATTTTTTAACCCAGCATGTTACAGTCAAGGTGCTGATAATTGCACAATTGTTATGTGCAAGGCAAGACCAGTCCTATGCAGCCCAACACTCTCTTACTCTGCTAATTGGATTTCAGATTATTAGAATGCTGAAGAGCTACTGACAAATGAGAAGGTTAGATAATCTCAACGTACCTTTTTATTATTAAGGACAAAAGGAGGCAATAATTGAAATGGCACTACAGTTTATAATTAATGGCTTGTGTTTCCCAGCAGCAATAAAGGTCAATTTTCCACAGAATAGTTTTAAGTACTCTGCAGTATGATTTTGGTGTAAGACCTGTAGGAAACAAACTACTTTAATTGTGAGCTGAAGCCATTGTAATGATTTCTACAATTTGGCAGAGTGAAGGGTGGGATTTCATACTGTCTTCTCACTGCCCCAATGATCCAGAAACTATAGAGATAAGATTTTGAAAGATAACATTCACCCCTTCCAACAGATTTAATGTTGCTTTGCTCCAAATTATCTTCAAAATAAGAGCTGTTACAACTATTAAATGTAGAAGGTTATTGGGTGATCTAATTGACTTTAGATGATTAAAAGTTTCATAGAGGGTAGGTAAAAAATATTTCCTCTGTTGGGGGAGTTCAGAACAATTACAACTAGGCTGTTCAAGGATAGAGTCAGGATGTATGTTCTCACACAAAAGATGGTGGAAATCTGGATCACTCTCCCCAAAAATCTGAGAGGCCAAGAGTTAATTAACAAATTCAAAACTGAGGTGGCTTTTCAAACGTGGGTAATAAGATGCGGGCACAGTTACAATGTTTAAAAGGCAGTTAGATAAATACATACATAGGAAAGGTTTGGAGGAATACTGACCAGGAGCAGGCGGGTGGGACTAGTTTCGTTTGGGATTATGTTTGGCACGGATTGTTTGGAGCGAAAGATCTGTTTCTGTACTGTTCGACTGTATAGCCGCAAAGGAATGGCAGTGGTGGTAGAGGTGGGAACGCTCAGACTCACAAGAGAGGCTGAGATTGAAATGTATCACTGACATCATGAAGAACTCAGCAAACACTGAGATAAAGTAATGATGACAGTGAAAATTACCTTTGCTATGCCACAGAAATAGTTCAAGAGACATAATAGGTGTCAGCTACTATGTTTGGTCTTTGTACAAATTGTTTTACAATATTAACTACAATAGACACTTAATTGGCTCTGGATCACTATAGGCTATCCTGAAAATGAAAGGTGTTATATAAAGCAGCTTTTCCTCTTGTATGGTAGATATTTAAATTACATAAAGAATAATTTTGTTTGATTACGTTTGTCAAGGAAAATATTGCTTTATTGCATTGTTTGCCTCTGTGTTGTGAACCGTTCTGTGCATGTCTCCCCTCCTGGGGGAATCACACAGATACAAGGCCGCGTAGCCAATTTTTGACCTGTACAGGACACAGAAGGCTACTACATTTATTTGTGAGGAATATATCAATACCAGGAGTTTGCTTTCTAAGAGTCAGTCTGGGCTCAGTCCTTTTAGAGGTTTCAGTGTCACAGGCTAAGGGCTTCCTTTTAGCTTAGAGCTTGGAAACTTCAGACCCATTTCCATTCATGACGCACCTGGCAGCTTTTCCTCACAGTGCAAGGGGCCACTGTGAAAACTCACAGCATGGCATAGATTAGAATCAGTCTGAACATTGAGGCACAGACAGCCTCACACAGGGCACTTCACACCTTCAATGCATTATCTGGGTTAACATGGCATCTATTGTTGAAGTTCACTTGAGAATGTAACTTTTTAAAAGTTCTGGGATTTACATATGAAAGAACTGAAACCACCATGGTCATTCTAAAAGATGAGAGACTTAACAACCAATCCAGGTCTTTTTTCAATATATAATTTCAGTTTCATCACACTGTGAACTTTTGCTACAAATTCTGTCTTACAATCTTATACTCCACAACCATCTGATGATGGAGGAGCGCTCTGAAAGATAGTGCTTCCAATTAAACCTGTTGGACTATAACCTGGTGTGGTGTGATTTTTAACTTTGTACACCCCAGTCCAACACCAGCATCTCCAAATTATAGCATTGACAGCATTGTGGGCCATGTAATTAAAGCAGAAGTAATATCTGGATTTATTTTGAAACTAATGCAAGGAAACATTGATAGGATACTGTGAATAGACCTGTCAACATGGAAAAAATATTGAGAGTTAGATAAATTATGAAACCCACTAAATATATACTTATAATGAGATTTACAAAATTAGAATCTTCTGATGAGGAAGTTAAACACTTAATGTTTCACACACTTTGACATTCCAAGACATTTTGACATTCCAAGGGCAAAATCTCTTTTTAACTAGAAGATAATATAGTAGAATAACAAAAGTCTTTTTCAGCCACTAGCAAGTTAAATAATCTAACCAGGATCTTTCATTCACCATCCCCCACCAAAATCTTAGTGGAGCATACTAATGGGGGCAGAAAATGGATCATGGCAATCCAGCAGATTTCCTGTCAGACATGACATTGCAATAGTTCTATCTGTGCCCCTGTATATGTGGAAATGAATTGAAATAATAGCAATGGAAATACATTAGGCAATATATTTTCTACATTTTACTCAAAACACTGCTGAATACCAGGGAAATCAGTTTATCTATGGCATCCGATATTGTAATGGGAACTTTTGAAATATTGAGGATCTTGTGCAGATAATTATTCCACAATCAATTTCTCAGGCTATAAGGCAAATTTATTTTGGATTTTAAACTTTTACTCTTTTCAAGGCTTGCAGCCTCTTCAACAAAATCTGAAAGGTGTACCTGTTGGAGGCAGGTATGTATTTGTTCCAGGCTAGAATGTTGGTCAGATTCAGGCACACATCTTCATGGTTGTTGACAGTCAGTCGCTTCAGGGAAGCACCCCAATTTTGCTCAGGCTGAACATATTAATATATATGTGTTTCCATGAAACTGTTAAATATGGTTATATTACTTTAACTCAGCTGTTTAAAATCAGCAATTATAAATTGATGCTCTTATTGTGACACTGACCATATTTCCATGTTAGTAGTTCCCAATTCTTAACCATCTCAAGCTCACCCTTCAACCAAGAGTCATCCAGCATTGATGGGGTTGCCACTCTTTTCCGGTTGACCTCTGTGTGTAACTGAATGGTAACGTGACAAATAGACAAAGCAGAGTTAACGTTTTTGGGTCCAAAAGCAGAGTCACTGGACCCACAGATGCTGCCATACCTAGTGAGCTTTTCCAGCAATTTCTGTTTTTGTGGATATAAGATTCTCCCAGGCATTGGCCTTACATGGGCTCAATCCACGCTGTTGTCCAATGTCAGGTTAGACACCTGTTTGGATCACACTTTGCAGAATGCTGAGATGCTGCATCGAGGATTGAAGATGATGTTTCAGTCTGTCTCTGAGGTTAAGTTCTCTCATTACAGCTTTTACTGGTCCTGGCAAAATCAAATGTTTCATATTATAGTTATCTTAACAACCTTTTCGGGCATGCTGAGACACACCTACACATCAAGTAGGACTTGAATTCAAACCCTATGTTTCATATTATATACTTTCTTTTGTAAGCCCAAAACCTGAATGGAGAACAGAATAATTTCCAATGTGTTATGAAAGTCTGCCTTGAAACCCAATCTTTTCTAGTTGGAAATGACCTGCAACAAAAATATCTCCAACACTTCGGAGATCCACTGGCCCAAGGAAGAGGACGTGCTGTATGATGTCTTTGCCAAACTGAGCCAGACTCCTCCTGACTGTGACAGGAAGTTGGCTGATAGGTCATGGAATTCACCAAGCATATTCCTGTGAACCTCTTGTATGCTGCCGTGTCAAGGTACTCAACTGAGGTCCTCATAGGAGAATTTTTCTGCAACATCACCCTCCAGTGACCTGGCATACGAAAACGTCCTTACTCCCTGACCTGGCCTTGCTATACCGATATGCTTTGCTGTTTCTCTCCTCCTTTCGTTTGCTGTGGCTGGGCAGGCAGCAAGAATGGTGGTGGTGAGGGAAAGGAAGGTGGGGGAGAAAACCAGAATCACATCATCTGCAGCTTGCTTGTCATGTCTGATAGCAATGTGAGAGTCAACCAAGAGTCGAGAAGGGCTTGAAGCAGAAGCACAGTAATATCGTCAATGTTCTCAGCAATGCCAATTGACATGGATTCTGTCACACATACTAACCCCATGATTTGGATACACATTTCCTTCTTGGAGCACAGGAGATGCAGGTATTATTGCACCCTTCTCCTATTGATTTTTCTATGACCTCTTATGCTATGTACAATTTGTTTCCAGTAATATGGAGAGAGGATTTCATTGATGTGCTGCAGTGTGTTTGAGTGATGTTCCTGCTCAGCTGGTAGCTGAAAATATGTGGAAGTAACAGACTGATTGTGAGACTGGCTTTGTTGGTAGGCATGTGAGAGTAAGGTGGAACATCTGGAAGTTTTGTGCGAGTTCTGAGTGCCAGAGACTGGTGCCGGGACTAATGATGATGTGATACACTGAAGAGTGAGAGAGGTTGGTGCAGTGGTAACAAGAAGATGTCATGTGAAAATTCACTCACTGACTTTAACCATCCAAGTAAAGTCATTACACTTCTTGCAGCAATGGTGCCAGATCCTCAGGACCAGACATCCCCGGCTACCTGCTCCCAGTCACTTCTCAGAGCTATGCTTGAGGTAATCCTGCCCAGCTCTCCTTGGTTATCCAACAATGCTGAACCATGGCATCTCTCCTCTTGTTCATTACATGACAAGAGTGTTCCAGTATTACATCTGTGGGCCTCGGTGCCCTCTCTCCATCCTGGCATTCCATTTCCATAGAATTGCAGGAATAGCATTCAGCAGCAGTCTCCTGTGATTCTTTAGGAAACACAAGCATTATGAGTGCATGTTGCCCAGGCCCCTGCTCAGCATTAAGACAGCTAGCAGTGTGGACGCTCCCACACCAACACTGCAACTATAGTGACAACACAGCACCAAATTTATATGCTGCCTTGCTTCACAACAAAAGACAAGGCAAGTTATGAATCATGATTTTGATGCCCTAAAACAGCACAGATCAACTTGTAGCCCTAATTGTTGAGGATCATGTTGGTCAATCAAACACAGGAAGTCTTGCATAGGTGCTCTTTCTGTCATTCGGGTGGTAATTTGTTATTTATAGCTCTCATCTTTGTAAACTACAAGATGAAACGATTGCTACATCTATTATAATCCTTTGGAGTGGGGGAGAGAATGCGCTGATTCTGGGGCTACAGATTTCCCACAGACTTTAACATATTTCTGCAAAGAAAAATTTGTCCCAGATTTTCATTCTCGTTGGCTCTGACCATGGGATATCTGCAGAAAATGTGTTCCAGATGTCACGTGGGTGTGAGACACAGAGGGAAACAAAATGGTCCATCCATCAACTAATGCAGTGAAGCGTAAGCTGAGAGCCTGTCTTACAAAGGCTTATGCCGGAGAACTGCTCTGCCCTTGAAAACTCAAAGCCAGCAGTTTTGCTTCGTGCAGGCAGGGTACCAGGTTTGCTGACTCACTCAGATGTTTTAAAAGTCCTTTCTCGAGACAGAAACCTCAAACAGATGTAGACCTTTACGCACAGGAAAAGAAGAGAACAGATTCAGCAGCGTCCTTTGAAGGAACTGACTCAAGTTGGGAAGGCACTATTGGCCCTTACGCAGGCCTTGATTTGGCAGGCTATTCAACTGCAGAGGATCACACAATTCTGTCCTACAATAGTCACAAGAAAGTACAATCAAGGCCTGGGGCTTTTCCTGTCGATAGCCTAAGGATGTAGAAGATAATTATAACACCCTAGATCAAATTAAAATAAATTTTAATATACCTTGTCTAGAGAAATATTTGCAGCATTCATTGTAGAACTCGATTCTTACACTACATATGTGGAGGCAACTTTACAGAAACCATTTGGTTTTAGCTGCTGCAAGATAGAGATAAGTAGCTTACATTTATGTAGCACACTTCACATGCTCAGAATCCTCTACAGTATTTTTACAGCCAACAAATAGTTTTGAAGTGCTGTCACTGTTATTTCGTAGGGAAATAATGTGCATATAGAAAAGTTCCAGAATAATGAGTCAAATGACCATATCATCTGCTTTTAGTGGTTTGTTTGAAGTAGGAATGTTGGCTAGGACATTCTCCTTGACTCTGAATAGCCATTGGATCTTCAATGTTAAGCTGAACAAAACGATGAAGTGTTCGTTTAACATTTCATTCAAAGGATGGTGCTTCTAACTATAAGTGCGTCTTCAGAGTTGCAATAAATATCACTCCAATTTATATGGACAAGTCCTCGAATGGGGCTTGAACCCATTCTGTCTGATACATGCTAGGGGGAAGCGAATACATTAAAGGTTCCTCACCTAAGGGGAGCTGCAGATGTATGGATATTCATCAGGCTTAGCTGTGATGTCTTGCAAGGTCCACAAGTCGTCTAACACTTACTATATTTATATAGTGTTTTCACAATGTCCTAATGCATTTCACAGCAATTGTAGTATTTTTAGTAATGTAGTCACTGTTACAGGAATCATGGCACAAAATTTGCACAAAGCAAGATCCCACAAAACATAATGCGATGATGACCAGCTAATCTGTTTGAGTGATTTTTTTTGGAGAGATAAGTATTGGTCAAGTCACCAGAGATACATTACGTAAATCTGACCGGGTAGTTGGCGCCAAGATATATCATCGTATTCATAGGATAACATTTCCTACACAGCATTGGAGCATCAGTCGAGATTTTGCGCTCATGTCTCTAGAGTTAGAGTTGAACCCTCTCTCACTTAGAGGTGAGAGTGCCATCCACTGTGCCAACTGCAGAATGGTTACATCAGTGCACAACCAGAGGAGGACTAAGGGGCCCAGGGCATTTTACTTCAGCAAGAAGACAAGCCCTTCAGGAATGAAAGGAAGAAAATTGGGATAAACAACTGGTATGGTGATAAGAGGCTTTCATATTGGATGGATGATTATTTTCAGACATTATCAGGCAGAACACCCGTCTGCAGGAACAGTAGGAGATTACGTTCCAGCAGCATTTCCTATGCAGAAATAGTCAAATGAGCAAACAGAATTTTGATGCAGTACTGTAAAATTTTATTATTCTCAATGCAAATCAGTCCAGGATTTACAGTTTCCTACTGAAATGAGACTTGTGCCTTTAAAAAGCAGAAAAGATGAATTATGAAACATAGGACTCCGTCACAGAGTCAGTCACCCTCTGGAGCAGTGTAATAAATTCCCCAGAGAGAAAGACTGCCATCTGTTAGCCTGTCATTTTCCATAACGCCATGTGGCAGTTTTCCAGACAGTCTCACGCAATGTTCTCGTCTGCCTTCTCTGACCTGGCACAGTAGGGCCACAGGAGAAAAGGAGCTTGCAGCAAAATGACTGACTAATCATTTCCTGCTGTTCCCACCAGGAGAGCAGGATTAGAGGTAAGGAAAGCATGCGTATCTACACTGTTCCATTGCAGGTGGCAAAAAGCATGATTTTTGGAAACAAAGTTTTTTATACACACATTCATTTACATATATATAGTACATAAATCTATGTGTGTATAATATGTTCAAACATATCGAGGCCGTTTGGTGCATGATAAAAGGTATAAGGCATTATTTCATTCACGAGATTAAGACTTCACCGGCAAAGCCAGAATTTATTGTTCATCCCTAATTGCCCTTGAGAAGGTGATTGTGACGTGTTTTCTTGAACTGCTGCAGTTCATGTGGAGCAGCCCTACCCCCCCCATGCTATTAGGATGGGAAGTCCAGGATTTTGACACAGTAACACTGAATTATTTCCAATTTCCAATTGTGTGACATTTGGAGAGAAACTTGCAGGAGGCGTTGTTTCTGCGTATTTCTGCCCCTATCTTTCTGGATGGTAGAGGTCACAGGTTTGGAAGCTGTTCTCAAAGGAGCCATGGTGAGTTGCTGTAGTGCATCTTGTAGATGCGACACACAGATGCCGTTATGCACCAGTGGTAGAGTGAGTGAGTGTTTGAACTGTTGAACGGGGTGCCAGTCCAGTGGGTTGCTTTGTGCTAGATGTACAGAATTTCTTTGTTGACGTCCAAGCAATAGGAGACCATTCGATCACTCTCCTCAACTGAGCTTTATAGATAGTGGGCAGGCATTGAGGAATCAGCAGGTATGTTCTTCACTGCAGAATGATAAGTCTCTAATCTTGTAGCCACAATGCTTATCTTGTTGGTCCATTTAAGTTTCTGGTCAATAGTAACCACCAAGATGTTAATGGTGGGGAATATCAGCAATGGCAATGCCATTAACCATCCTAGTTTTCTAGTGGCAAGTGATAGGATAGGAATCTGCATATTAATGATGTGAGATGCAATCATTCCCCTTAAAAGGCATCTTTCTGCTGGGTCACAGAATCTCATCTCAACACCTGAAACTTAGTTAACAATGCAAATTGTTGCTCCTGATGTTGAGAAAGGCCCCAATGGCTTTGTCACATTATTTTGCCAGTTTTCTCATCTTAGCCCACATCATTCAAACACCTCAAAAGATTCTGTCCCCAGGGTCTAGGATTAATCAGGGTTTGAAAAGTAGAATACTGCAGATGCTGAATATCTGAAATCACAGAAAATGCTGGAAACACTCAACACCTCTGGAAGCATTTCAGAGTGCTGAAACCGGGTGCTCCGGTTTCCTCCCACAGTCCAAAAGATGTGCAGGGTCAGGTGAATTGGCCATGCTAAATTGCCCGTACTGTTAGGTAAGGGGTAAATGTAGGGGTATGGGTGGGTTTCGCTTCGGCGGGTCGGTGTGGACTTGTTGGGCCGAAGGGCCTGTTTCCACACTGTAATGTAATCTAATCTAATCATTTGTGTTAACTCTGTTTCACTCACCTTCACAGATGCTAGGTATTTCCAAAACGTTATGTTCTTATATCAGTTAGAGTTTAATTATTTGATGATGAATCTGCACACGGTTTGAGTGTTCTCACACTGAAAATCAGAAGTGAAAATGATACATTTTTCTTTCAGCATTACATTTCCAAAACAAAACGATGGAGAGTAGTTTTTAAGGTAAAAAAGCTGGTCTGACTCTTATAATAGAGTGTCTTTGTGTATTTCAAACCACTTATTTTTACAGGAAGGGTTTGAGAGAAGAATTATATTAACAGCGTTATTTGTCACAAGGAAAGCTAACGTGGCTTCCAACCAAACAGTGGGACTATGAACTGCTCAGCAAATCCAAGAGAATTAGCAGGAACAGCAGCTACCGCTCCACATAGCCTTTATTGATCTGACCAAAGGTTTTGCTTCCATCAGTCGGGAATTGTCAAAGACCCTGTCAAAGGCTGGCTATCCAGAGAAATTAATCAACGTCCTCCAGCACCTCCACAATAAGAAGTTGGTGGCAGTACTCACTGACAATGCTCACTAACAATAATATGTCAGAATCCTTTGAGGTCAAGATAGGAATGTGTCATCGCCCCCATCCTTTTCTCTTATCTTCATTGCTATCATTCTTGATCTTGAAAAGGACAAGAATCCCAGTGGTTTGGATATTATCTACAACAGGAACGGAAAACTTTTCAATCTTAACCAGTTGAAATTCAGGAAGAAAATAACACCAACCTTGCTCAATATCTGAAGATGATTTCATCTCCTCGCTCTTGGAAGAGAATCTTCAAACCTCAGTAATGTCTTTGGAAAAGCATTCCAAAGAATTGGTCTCAGACTCAATCTCAAAAATACTCAAGTCCTTTACTAATACGCCCCAAGGCAAGTTTCAGTCCATGCCTCCATTAAGATCAATGGAGAAATCCTCCCAAATGTGGAAAACATTCCTTACCTTGGGAACCACCTCTCATCTAAGGCTGATATTCATGCACAGATCCAATATCGTATCCAATTTGCAAGTGCTATCTTTGGCTGCAGAAAGTGAGAGTCTTGATGACCATGACATCCACACTGATAGCAAGATCCTTGTGCAGAAGGCAGTTATCCTTCTGACTTTTCTGTATAGCTTTGAAACTTGGACTATGTATAGCCACCAATTCAAGGGCCTTGAGAGGTACCATCGATGATATTTGAGAGGGATTCTGTCCAGCAGCTGGGAGGGGAGGCATACTAACCTCAGTGTCCTTGAAAGAACCAATAGTCCCAGCATTAAGGCCATGATTATCCAAAACCAACTGCTTAGCCACATACTTAGAATGTCTGATCTGACTGCAAAAGTAAATCTTCTTCATCTAGTCAAGGAAGGCATTGCAGGAAAGAAAGACAAAGAATGCAGTTCAAAGACTCCCTGAAGGCTTCCTTCAAGAAATGCAACATAGAAATGAAATTCGTGGGAGACCCTCATTCAGAAGAAACCAACTTGGAGGAACCTCCTGACTGAAGGAACACAATTCTTTGAGAACACTCATCAGCAATAGGAAGTACAGAAAAGGAACTGGAAAAAGGCATGCCACTGAGTCAAGATGAAGGACCAGTTCCATCTCCCAGATATGTCAGCGGAAATGCAGCTCTATGATCATGTTCATCAGCAACACAAGGACCCACAGAGCCTATGACTAGGGACATAGAATTTTCTAGGAAGACAATCGTACCCAAAGATCAGCAATGAGTTATTTGTCTGAATAAGAAATTTGAGAGGGCATTCTATTGTTAGCTGTTAAGTTGAAGTTTTATTTATAAGGGCAACAAGTTAAGACCAATTTATAGAGCAAGAAGCAGATCTTACTTTAACCTTGGAATTTGTGACTCAACCAGTCACAGTTAATTAAGTTGTGATCTGGATTTTTTTTTCAACATTTCATTACATGGAAAATGATTGTACTCTGAAGAACTTTCATTGCAACCCTGAATTATTAACTCAGTATTGTAATGAACCCAGTTGACCACAATGTTAATATGTCAGTGACTTTTGAAATGAATGCCCTCAGTAACAAAGTGATACACTCTGTTTCACCAGTTTCTACCCTTCATACTGGGATACCTCACAGAACTGGAATTTCTAAATGGGAGAGAAAGTGAGAAAAAAATTAGCAGAAGTGAATCAGCTTTGCATAACTTCATGGTTAATACACTTAAAGCATCAACTGACATTGAACAGGTCATCCTCTTAGCTTGACTATCAAGGGAGGTAATAGACCTTAAGAGGGAGAAACAAAACACTGAAGAATAAGAGGATTAATGCAGTCATTTGAAAATCAAAAAATGTATTGTAATTTATTGGCTTCTAAATTGTAATTATTTAAAAATCTCTGCCTTGTCACTTGACCTAATTCATTTGCAACATTTCTTTCCCTGAAGGTATTTTATAGGTTGTAGCCCATAACCAATGCAATGACAGCATATCCTGTTTGGATTCCTGTAATTATTTAATTCTAATCATTTCCGTTTAAAGAGTGATTTAATTTTATTGCTGCAGTCTGTGGCTCACTGGTCCTGCTTCCCAAGCAAATTAGGTATGCAGAAATTGCTAGCTGTCAGATCTTTGGCCATATACCGGAGAGTTGCCAACCTCAGCACATTATCAAGAGTGAGATTTTATGAGGACAAAGAGCTAGGAGGCTTACAAAAGCCACTTCAATCCAACAAGGCATTAAGGCAACAGAATTTGCATATTAGACAGAAACTCACTCAAATTCTTCAAGATTGAGAAAGTACCTTTTTTATGATTCACAACAAGGGAACCATGCACTGCCCAAAATTAAATAACCTAGTCCACTGTTCCTATCCAGACAAGCTCACTAGCACAGTGGGACCTGTACTTGATTATTTTAAGAACTTCATATACTATGTAGACCACATGTGGCATTTCACATGAAAAGGCGGAGGGTATGCGAAACTGTAACTTCTGAAGTATGAGTGTGACAAAAACAGCATATGAAAATGCTCAGCAAGTCAGACACCATCTGTGACAAGAGAAACCAAGTTAATGTTTCTGGTTGACGATCTTTTATTGCAACTGGAAGCAGTTAGCAAGGTTGTAGAGTTTAGGCAAATACAGAGGTAGGGAACGTCAGGGGTGGAGGAAAAAACAAACTGGAAGCTCTGTAATAATATAAGAGGCAGGAGATATTAAATAATGAAAAGGATAATAGTGCTTCAGAAGCAGATGATAATGGAACAAGAAACAGAAGGGGTCTCGAGGATGTAAAAATGTGTCATCATCAATAATTGCTGTCTGAAAAGATGATCAGTGGTTATAATCTGATATTAATTTTGAGTTCAGTGACTGTAAAGTGCCTAATAAAAAGATGTGCTTTTCTTCCTCAAGGTTAAGTTGAGCTTTATTGGAACAGTATCAGATACTAAAGACAAGAGTTTAAAATGAGGATGGGGCAGAGAATTAAGATGACAAATTATCAGAAGCTCAGTGTCAGGTTGACAAACTGACCAAAAGTTCCCAATCTGTGTTAAGTCTCCTCAGTTTAGAGGAGACCATATCATAGGGACTGAATATGTTTTAATAAATTGAAAGAAGTGTGCAGTTTCATTTGGAATGAGTGTTTGCACCCTGGATAGTGGGAAGGGAGGAGTTAAAAGGACAGATGTTACATCTCCCACATTTACACAGGAAGGTATTATGGGGAGATGAGGGGGTGATGGGCTGGTGTGAATGAGGAGTGGTCCAGAACATAATGGAGGGAACAGCCCTTTTGGAATTGTGAAAGAATTGCCAAAGATCATTTGATAGTGGCTACATTGCTGGAATTGGCAGAAACTATGAAGCATGATCCATTGAATGTGGAAGCTGATGGATTGGGACGTAAGGACAAGGGGAGCCTGATCATGATTCTAGGAGAAAAGGGAATGTATGAGGGCAAATTTGTGGGAAATGGGACAGATACAATCAAGGGTCCTTTTATCCACAAGGGAGAAGAATCTTGGGTTAACGAAACAAAGTTATCAGAAACATTGGTATAGAAGATATTATCATTTGAATAGATGAGATGGAAGAACTGGAAGACTGGAATAAAGTTCTTATTGGAGATAGATGGGAGGAAATGTATCCAAGGTAGTTGTGGGAAGTAATGGACCAATAGTGGATATTGATTCAGAGCCCATCCTCAGTAAAATAGCTAGAAAAGCTGAGAAAGAGAAGGACTTTTTTAAAATTTATTGTCACTTGCACTTTACAGTGAATAATACAGTAAAATACAGGTAGAAGCTTCAACAGTCACCAAAATAGTTTGAGAATAAAAAGGAAAGAAGATATAACTGAAAGAGTCCTGAGCACTAAGCCAGGTCACCAACAACACCTGCACCACCTCCCTTCCTCCACTGCCTCACTGCTGCCTGCGCCAGACCCACCAATGTAGAGATCAGCACTCCTTAGGCACTATCTCTTCACCATTGGGCCTACCTTGCCAATGCCGCTGCTAATGCTGGGTTCTGTGCTGAATCTACATTTGCACCGCAACCAGGAGTTCCAAGCTCTGCTGCCACATCGATGATGCCAGGAGTCCCTACTCTGCGCACATTGTGCTGCTGCCACTGCAGCCACTTCCTCGCTCTGGGCCTACTGCACCCAGGAATCCCTGGCCTGGCAGCCAGACTAGGCTGCCACTGTCATCATGACAAGAGTTCCGCTCCGGCCTTACACAGACCACATGGAAGTGCAGGATGGTTAAAATTGAAATCTTCTAACTCAGGCTAGAGCAATAGACACATGTGGTTCACAGTACCACCTGCTCCATTACTGTCTAATTTAAACATTGGCGATTGTATTAAAACACATTTGGGAGAAAATGAGGACTGCAAATGCTGGAGAGTCAGAGTCAAAAAATGTGGTGCTGGAAAAAGTACAGCAGGTCAGGCAGCATCTGAGGACCAGGAGAGTCAACATTTCGGGCATTCATCTGGTTCACTAATATCCTTCAGGGATAGAGAATCTACCATCTTTGCCCAATCTGGCCTACTTGTGACTCCACGTACACAGAAATGTGGTTGCTGCATCAGTATTTACTGTGGAAAAGGATATGGAAGATATAGAATGTAAGGAAATAGATAGTGACACCTTACAAAATATCCATATTACAGAAGAGGAAGTACTGGATGTTTTGAAACGCATAAAGGTGGATAAATCCCCAGGACCTGATCAGGTGTACCCCAGAACTCTGTGGGAAGCTAGAGACGTGATTGCTGAGCCTTTTTCTGAGATATTTGTATCATCGATAGTCACAGGTGAGGTGCCAGAAGACTGGAGGTTGGCTAACGTGGTGCCACTGTTTAAGAAAGGTGGTAAGGACAAGCCAAGGAACTATAAACCAGTAAGCCTGACATCAGTGGTGGGCAGGTGGTTGGAGGGAATCCTGAGGGACAAGATGTACATGTGTTTGGAAAGGCAAGGAGTGATTAGGGATAGTCAGTATGGCTTTGTGTGTGGAAACCATGTCTCACAAACATTGACTGAGTTTTCTGAAGAAGTAACAAAGAGGATTGATGAGGGCAGAGCAGTAGATGTGATCTATATGGACTTCAGTAAGGTGTTCGATAAGGTTCCCCTTGGGAGACTGGTTAGCAAGGTTAGATCTCACGGAATACAGGGAGAACAAGTCATTTGGATACAGAACTGGCTCAAAGGTAGAATACAGAGGGT
The DNA here is from genome assembly GCF_004010195.1 of Chiloscyllium plagiosum. Taxonomy (NCBI): domain Eukaryota; kingdom Metazoa; phylum Chordata; class Chondrichthyes; order Orectolobiformes; family Hemiscylliidae; genus Chiloscyllium; species Chiloscyllium plagiosum. The sequence goes on from NC_057743.1 coordinate 28,267,207, forward strand.
GGTGGTGGAGGGTTATTTTTCAGACTGGAGGCCTGTGACCAGTGGAGTGCCACAAAGATCGGTGCTGGGTCCTCTACTTTTTGTAATTTATGTAAATGATTTGGATGTGAGCATAAGAAAGTTTGCAGATGACACCAAAATTGGTGGTGTAGTGGACAGCGAAGAAGGTTACTTCAGATTACAACAGGATCTTAACCAGATGGGCCAATGGGTTGAGAAGCGGCAGATGGAGTTTAATTCACATAAATGCGAGGTGCTGCATTTTGGAGAGCAAATCTTAGCAGGACTTATAAGAAGGTTACTTCAGATTACAACAGGATCTTGACCAGATGGGCCAATGGTTGAGAAGCGGCAGATGGAGTTTAATTCACATAAATGCGAGGTGCTGCATTTTGGAGAGCAAATCTTAGCAGGACTTATACACTTAATGGTAAGGTCCTAGGGAGTGTTGCTGAACAGAGATCTTGGAGAGCTAGTTCATAGCTCCTTGAAAGTGAAGACACAGGTAGATAGGATAGTGAAGAAGGAGTTTGGTATGCTTTCCTTTATTGGTCAGAGTATTGAGTACAGGAGTTGGGAGGTCATGTTGCAGCTGTACAGGACATTGGTTAGGCTGCTGTTGGAATATTGCATGCAATTCTGGTCTTCCTATTGGAAAGATGTTGTGAAACTTGAAAGGGTTCAGAAAAGATTTACAAGGATGTTGCCAGGGTTGGAGGATTTGAGCTATAGGGAGAGGCTGAGGCTGGGGCTGAATTCCCTGGAGCGTCGGAGGCTGAGGGGTGACCTTATAGAGATTTCCAAAATCATGAGGTGCATGAATAGGATAAATAGACAAAGCATTTTCCCTGAGGTCGGGGAGTCCAGAACTAGAGGGCATAAGTTTAGGGTGAGAGGGGAAAAATATAAAAGAGACCTAAGGGGCAGCTTTTTCACCTTGTACGTGTACGTGTATGGAATGAGCTGCCAGAGGAAATGGTGGAGGCTAGTACAATTGCAA
>NC_057743.1:28268706-28273333 GCF_004010195.1 Chiloscyllium plagiosum
ACCCTTCCTATTCATGTACCCATCCAAATATCTTTTAAATGTTGTAATTGTACCATCCTCCACCACTTCCTCTGGCAGATCATTCCATATACGCACCACCCTCTATATGAAAAGTTGCCCCTTTGGTCTCTTTAATGTATTTCCCCTCATCTTAAACCTATACCCTCTACTTTGGTCTCTTTAATGTATTTCCCCTCACCTTAAACCTATGCCCTCTACTTTTGGACTCCTCTACCATGGGGAAAAGACCTTGATTATTCACTCTATCCATGCCGCTCATCATTTTATAAACCTCTATAAGGTCACCCTTCAGCTTTCGATGCTCCAGAGAAAATAGCCCCAGCCTATAGCCTCTCCCTATAGTTCAATCTCTCCAACCCTGGCAACATCCTTGTAAATCTTTTCTGAACCCTTTCAAATTTCACAACATCCTTCCTTTCGCAAGGAGACCAAAATTACATGCAGTAATCCAAAAGTGGCCTAACCAATGTCCTGGACAGCCACAACATGACCTCCCAACTCTTATACTCAATACTCTGACTAATAAAGCCAAGAATACCAAACTCCTTCTTCACTATCTTGTCTACCTGCAACTCCACTTTCAAGGAACTATGAACCTGCAAGGTCCCTTTGTTCAGCAACACTCCCCAGGACCTTATCATTAAGTGTATAAGTCCTGCCCTGATTTGTCTTTCCAAAATGCAGCACCTCATATCTAAATGTTTAGGGGTACAGGCTGCCCATTCTTATTAAATGCGCTGTGCAATTATTTATAAAAGGTTCGATTCCCAGTCAGGGAAGCCATGTTTAGAGGTACAGGCTGCCCATTCTTATTAAATGCGCTGTGCAATTATTTATAAAAAATCTCCCTGGTGGTCTAGTGGTTAGGATTCGGTGCTCTCACCGCCGCAGCCCGGGTTCGATTCCCAGTCAGGGAAGCCATGTTTAGGGGTACAGGCTGCCCATTCTTATTAAATGCGCTGTGCAATTATTTATAAAAATTTCTCCACACCAGAGGAAGACACAAGAAGCATTTCAAGTATGAGCTGATTATCAGTATGAAGAACTGTGATTTTGACTTTGTCCAACCCAGTCCAACACCGGCACCTTCACATGAATAATATTCATAACTGAGACTAAAGTGCTTTACCCGAATGCACATTTTTCACCTCAAAATAGTGAGTGATGAAAGGATTTTCACATGGGAAACAAATGCGGAGCATGCTGGATAAATTCAGCAGGCCTGGCATCATCTGTGGAGAGAGAGAAACAGAGTTAGCATTTTGAATCCAGCATCTGCAGTGTTTTGCTTACATTTACTGGAAGAGTGTCTCAAAGGTAAAGTTGTCCTCACATATCTTTATATCAGTGCTTTCCAGAGAAGACAAAGGGCAAGAATCCTGGCTGATTTTCCCCACCAGGCTTGTTTCTATCTAACCCTGACAGATTTAGTTAAATTAACAACAAGCAGGGACCAGACTAGGGCCCTCCTTATCTGTATTGTTTGGAACTCGAAGTGTAAGAAAATATGTCAATCAAACCTATGACTGATGGGTTAATAAGTTAGTGTTGGAGTAGGAGCAGTACACACAAAGCATTAAATGTAGATCTGAGCTCAAAAGCCAGGTCTCATTAAGGTGTGATGGGGAGGTTAATGGTGCCCTACCTTCCAAATCCTCTGGGACCCTATATATCCTGGCCCTGTTTTAATGACCTCCATTATCTAGTTCATCTGCTTTCTCTTTTATTATTCGGTTTTGTTTTGTCAAAGAATCCATGGGGGCCTCAATTTCACTAGTGCATATCATCCTCCCAGCTGTGGCCCTGATTCCATGCAGTCTTCAGCGGAGGGTATTGAGGCTTGAGGATTCCTGCAATACTGAGTTCCCACAGTCAAGAATGAATGAATGTTAGCTGTGAATTCAGCATAGGAGCAATTTTGAGACCTGCATCACTCTCAGCAGTTTCCTGTTGCGAGTTTTCTCCCCGTCTCTCCTAAAAGTGTTGGCTTTGACAGCCCTCCAATACCTCAGTCAAGTGCCCACTCTTTATTTACGAGCATTAAAGCAGGGGCGGCACGGTGGCACAGTGGTTAGCACTGCTGCCTCACAGCGTCAGAGACCCGGGTTCAATTCCCGCCTCAGGGCGACTAACTGTGTGGAGTTTGCACGTTCTCCCCGTGTCTGCGTGGGTTTCCTCCAGGTGCTCTGGTTTCCTCCCACAGTCCAAAGATGTGCAGGTCAGGTGAATTGGCCATGCTAAATTGCCTGTAGTGTTAGGTTAGGGGTATGGGTAGAGTTGTGCTTCGGCGGGGCGGTGTGGACTTGTTGGGCCGAAGGGCCTGTTTCCACACTGTAAGTAATCTAATCTAATATGTTTCGATGGCCAGTCAACCGGAAGAGCATCACAGCCATCCTGATGCGTGGTCCTTGTACCAACTACCAGTTCCAAACAAAGGCTGATCTATTCCTCTGTTCTGCTGAAAGGCCTTCTATGTGAAACATGAACTCAATCCTCCACTCTTCATAGAGGCTGTGTGACCAGCTGAGCGTTTCCAGCAATTTTATTTAGTTTCACATTTCCATCATCTGTGGACCTTTGCATTTTCATTTCCTCCCCACCCTGTCACCCACAAATCCGTAACCTCTGAGCGTCCATGGTAAATTAAATTGCCTCGTGCCAACAGTTATATTGTCAATGCAGTCTTAAAGGCACTGTGTAAGTACTTGCTTACTTTCAAACACTCAATTGTTATGATGTTTCTACCCCGCACCTTAAAGTTCTCCAGTGTGACAAAACAGTCCAGTTAAGGAGATGGAAAATATGACAGGTGTATGGATTAGCTCATAAACAGCCTATAACTATTTATGCCCTATTATTAGCCACCACATCTGTGAATTTTATGGTAATTGTCACACTGTACTCACCAGCCAGGGAGTTCCTGGTGATTTAGTGCCGTCTTCAGATATCCTATTCAGCTTATCAGCATGTAATAATTGAGAGGGTAGTAAAAGTATAATTAATTGACATTTTGCTCCTGGAGAGGTCAATTCCCTTGTCCTCGTCCCTGCTGTTCTGAGTCTCGTCCTCCTGCCTGTCTGAGAAAGACGGGTGTCTGACCTTGGCCAGCAGGTTTAGTTACGAGTGTGTTAATTAAAAGAGACACATGGGGAGTTGCTTGCTGCTGCTTCCCTCTGTGACCTAGGCTTTAACTCCAAACTACAGAGGTCCTGTAAAGAAAGAGGAATCTGCATTATTCACTTGATCAGGGTGGTGAACTGTGCATATCATTAACCCTGGGTCAGGAGCAGGGCTGGTGAAATATCTATCAGGAGAACACAGATTTGTACCAGTACAATAGGGAAGATGAAAACCATTTTAAAATGTTCTGAATTTTGTATTCTCTCGGTTTAATGTCCTGCATTCAGGTTAAAATTATAACCCCACTAGATTTCCACTTTTGCTTCCACTAATCACATCTGCAAAGAGCAGCGGGGTTAAATTTGGTGTATTGATTCCAGTTGAGTTATTCACTATTTATTGCCATTAATGGCCAGAGTGTTATTCTAAGTTATTCAATATTTTACATTGATGGTAAATTTTAATGCTTAGAATACCATAGAATCCCTACAGTGTGGAAGCAGGCCATTCAGCTCATTGGGTCCACATCGCCTCTTTGAAGAGCATCCCACCCAGACCACTTCCCTACATTATTCTTGTAACCCTGCATTTCCCATGGCTAGTCCTCCTAGGCTGCACATCCCTGGACACTGAGCAGTTTAGCATGGCCAATCCACCTAACCTGAACATCTTTGAACTGTGGGAGGAAACCAGAGCACCCGGAGGAAACCTACACAGACATAGTGGGAATGTGCAAAGTCCACACGGACAGTCGCCTGAGTAGGGGAGGGGGAAATCAAACCTGGGTCCCTGGTGCTGTGAGGCAGCAATGCTAACCATTGAGCCATGGTGCTGCCCAAAAGAAAAAGAACCAAATATCAGTTAACTTCTATTGCCCAGAGTACTGGGTATTCCTGGGTCAGGTATGACACAGAAAGATTACAAGCAGGTCCCCAGCCCAGCTGTATAGACAGTATGAACAGTGAGAGCTGGATATGTACCAGCTCAGCATCACTGCCCAAAATTGTAATATGGTAACACAATATCTTTGTGCAAAAACATAATATCTTCTGAGAGCCAACCTCAAAACAGCAATTCACTGTATCGTCAAACCGCTTTTTTCAGTGATTCATAGGGAGAATGGGAAAGTGCCTGCCAATCTATACACCCTAGACCCTAATCTTATAAGAACAGCCATACTGCACCAGGGAGCCCTCAAACCTTAACATCTTTGAGGGCTCCCTGAGTGCAGTTGCCAGTTTAGTGTCAAATTATGGAGAGTATAACAAATGAAAGCCTGAAACTCAGGTCACTTAAAACCCTAGAACTGGCTGAGAGAGGAGGCAGGATTGGGGTGCTGGAAGAGCACAGCATGTCAGGCAGCATCCGAGGAGCAGTAAAATCGACGTTTCGGGCAAAAGCCCTTCATCAGGAATAAAGGCAGAGAGCCTGAAACGTGGAGAGATAAGCTAGAGGAGGGTGGGGATGGGGAGAAAGTAGCATAGAG
>NC_057743.1:28273518-28277436 GCF_004010195.1 Chiloscyllium plagiosum
TCCAGTCTCCCCAATGTAGAGGAGACCGCATCGGGAACAACGGATACAATAAATGATATTAGTGAATGTGCAGGTAAAACTTTAATGGATATGGAAGGCCCCTTTAGGGCCTTGGGTGGAGGTGACAGAGGAGGTGTGGGCGCAGGTTTTGCAGTTCCTGAGGTGGCAGGGGAAGGTGCCAGGATGGGAGGGTGGGTTGTAGGGGGGCGTGGACCTGACCAGGTAGTCACGGAGGGAACGGTCTTTGCGGAAGGCAGAAAGGGGTGGTGAGGGAAATATATCCCCGGTGGTGGGGTCTTTTTGGAGGTGGCGGAAATGTCGGTGGATGATTTGGTTTATGCGATGGTTGGTAGAGTGGAAGGTGAGCACCAGGGGCGTTCTGTCCTTGTTACAGTTGGAGGGGTGGGGTCTGAGAGCAGAGGTGCGGGATGTGGACGAGATCCGTTGGAGGGCGTCTTTAACCACATGGGAAGGGAAATTGCGGTCTCTAAAGAAGGAGGCCATCTGGTGTTTTCTGTGGTGGAACTGGTCCTCCTGGGAGCAGATACGGCGGAGGCGGAGGAGGCAATCATCCCATCAATCAACTGGATTTACCAGACACTCACTCTTAAACTGAATTCAGGTTAATGTTGACCTCTAGTAAGTATTAAAGCAAGACTGAACAATCCAGGGAGTTAGCATCCTATTCTTTCAACCTGGTGACCAGCTTTTGAAACACTCCTGAGAGGCAGCTGATAGAAGAAAAATAGATAATCCATTTGGCTATAGTTATGGGGCTAGGTCTAGAACCTTAGGAGGAATTATAGTTTTGCAAAGTATTATTATGACCCTCCCATTTTAAGGCACAGCTTTACAAATATGTACCTTGCCCCTGCTGCTAACCACTATTGACAGTTTGCAGATATGCAGCTGGGTAGGGACTTGCCTGTAGTCCCTCTCAGTGATATTGTGCAACTAATTGCTGCAAATTAAGTGACAGACAGCTGATAGACCAACAGCTGGATTTCTCTTCAGGCTCTGTTAGGGACAGCACTTGTGTTCATTTGTTGCTCACAAGATGTCCAGATTGGTTGTTGTGGGAGAATTACTGGCACAGACTGTATCCTCTAATACTCAAAACGCAGCTCCACTGAAGTATCAGAGGGTAAGTGAATCATTTAACAAAGCAAATTATAAATATGATGCTTGCACCTTTGATGAGTCACAGTTATATAGTACATGAGAGTTGGGCCGGTAGGGTTGAAGTCCTGCCTGTTCCAGAGCTGTGTCATAACATCGCTGATTAAAACTATCTAATGTAGGAGAGTAAATGGGCTGATAATGCCTTTCACAAATTAATTCAAAAGCAGAGCAATGAAGTGTCTGGAGAATCAAAGGAGCATAAGCTAAAAATATTGTACAGCTGCAATGTAATGTGAAGTACGAGGGAATTTGCAAGGAGGATACAGAAAGTCATTACATGTCAAGTGAGTACGGTAGTTAAATGATTTCACCAGAAGAGAATTATTTTAACTCTTAATATTGACCGGTGAATTTGCTGCTGAAGTCAACTCCATTAACATAAAGTTATTGCCCTTCCCACCATGTGTATTGATTCTTGCTCAGGTCCCAGCAACAGCTCTTTGACAGCTGGTTATTCTTTATGTCTGAGCCCACCAATGTCGTTTGCTTACTGAGGGCATCACAACCGAGTCTTATCCTGTGTACACCCAACATACCTTGGCATCAAGTAAAATGAAGAGTAGCAACCCAATCCACTCTTTCCCTTCCTGCCATCTCTCTGGCAGGCCAAGAGCTCGAAGGACATTCTCATAGCACGCTTGGTTGAGATAAGAGACAAAAAAAAAAGCAATAGGTCTAAAATCTGTTTCTGCTTCAAATCATAGAGATGCACTAGGTAATGTACAAATGAACACCGTCAAAGAGACAATTTTCATGTCTAGATTAAAGTGGTGCTGGAAAAGCACAGCAGGTCAGGCAGCTTCTAAGGAGCAGGAAAATCAACATTTGGGGCAAAAGCCCTTCATCAGGAATGAAGGCAGGGAACCTCCACCCCGGATGAAAGGCTTTTGCCTGAAACATCAATTTTCCTGCTCCTCGGATGCTGCTTGACCTGCTGTGCTTTTCCAGCCACTCTAATCTAAACTCTGATTTCCAGCATCTGCAGTCCTCACTTTTGCCTAATTTTCATGTCTAGCCTCAGCAATGAAATCATTTTGATTTACTTATTGCTTTCAGATTTTTACATATATATGACCATCCGACAAGACCTCAGTCTTGTCCAATATTTCTCAGGATTCTGATGTCTTACCTTCTCTCTTTTCTTAAAATAAAATCACTACGTTCATTTATAGAGAAATTTCTAGGAGCACAAGTAGACAATGCGTTGAATCTGGGTCAAGTGAGGTGACATTGCCAATGTGCAGTGAGTGAGTTAAGCTATTTTCTGACCCCCTAAAGGAAAAATAATGAATTGTCAAATAGAACTTATTACCCACTCAAAATTAATTAAGCCATTCAGCTATTACATTAACACATCTAATGGTAAATGATTTTACATTGAATCAAAAGAGCTCACACAGTGTTGGCAAGCAGTGGCTATTGTAAGCATTGCCAATGGTGAAGGGAGCAATATATTCAACATTCTATTTAGCAAACACATCGATGTGTGGGCATGCAGAAAGATTTTCTGTTATTTTCAATCTTCTGGCCTCCCCTAAAGTTATTGGTTTCTGACTGGGGTACAGTTCCACAGGCACTAGCTGGCTTTCAATATTTCTCTCATGATTGGGTTTTGATAGTAAACACCATGGTGACCATGGTTTTTGTTCAGTAGACATGTGATTTATAGAAAGATTACTGTATAACAACCAGAAATTGATTTTTCTTTTCACTTCCCTACCTCCTACCCAGTCGAGCAGGCACTGAAACTAATTGTAGTTTCCCAATTATTGCCCTGGCTATGATTAGATGTATCTCAATACAGAATAGGAATAGAATCTAGGATCTTCCAGCTTGTGTGGTTTAATTGAACAATCAAGAACAGTAGTCAAATATATCACTTCCACCTTCATGCCCACAGCAGCTTTTGAATGAAGCAATGGTTAGAAACAACAAAACTGCAAAAGCTGGAATCCAAGTTAGACAGGCAGGAGGCTGGAAAACACAGCAATTCAGGCAGCATCAGGAGGTGCAGAAGTCAACGTTTCAGGTGTAACCCTTCTTCAGGCATGGTTACACTCGAAACATAGACTTCTCCACCTCCTGAAGCTGCCTGGCTTGAATGCAGCAATGACATTATGATATTAACACACATGTACTATGGCATGCAGCAGAACGTCAGAAGTCTTTTAGCTATACTTTTGCAATCCAAGTGAAAAGCTATACTCACTGGGATCACAGCTCAGAGAATCACAGGAAGAATGATCTGACATGTTACCTATTAACACAGTTTCAGTATTGGAATTGCAGCATTATCTCAGGGGTATCTCAGCTACCCTCCTAATGCTTCAGTTAGCAAAGGCGGTGCAAAATTGAGCCAGAGATTCAGGAAGATGGTAGAATTCACTCCTCAGATTTCGCTATAAATACGATGGCTCAGTGAGTATTGCTCTTGCTGTGGGTTGGCAGATGCAGACTCAAATTTCCATAATTTGACCTGACATTTTTACAGCAGTACTGAGGAAGTACTCTAATCAGAGGTGGCATCTTTAAGGAGGAGAAAGTGAGGACTGCAGATGCTGGAGATCAGAGCTGAGAAATATGTTGCTGGAAAAGCACAGTAGGTCAGGCAGCATCCAAGGAGCAGGAGAATCGACGTTTCGGGCATAAGCCCTTCTTCAGGAATGAGGAGGGTGTGCCAAGCAGGCTAAGATATAAGGTAGAGAGGAGGGTCTTGGGGGAGGGGCGTTGGGAATG
>NC_057743.1:28277636-28369863 GCF_004010195.1 Chiloscyllium plagiosum
CCCTCACCTTAACCTCCTTCCACCTATCGCATTCCCAACGCCCTTCCCCCAAGTCCCTCCTCCCTACCTTTCACCTTAGCCTGCTTGGCACACCCTCCTCATTCCTGAAGAAGGGCTTATGCCCAAAACGTCGATTCTCCTGCTCCTTGGATGCTGCCTGACCTGTTGCGCTTTTCCACAACACATTTTTCAGCGGCATCTTTAAGCCAAAGCCCGATTCTGCCCCCTCTGATGTAAAGTATCTAATGTCGCTATTTGAGTAAGACATAGCCCAACGTGTATCCCTGAGCTAAAAACTAATCTAGCTATTATCATATTACTATATGTCGGAGCTTGCTGAGCACAAACTGAGTGTTCCGCAGCTTACTTTGCAACACTATTCTTCAAAAGGACTTTATTGGATGAATATCTAAAGACACCATGTAAAAGCAAGATTTGCTTTTTTACAAAGAGTCTTAGCAGTGCTGAGTTTGCTGGGGAAAATTACTTCTGATCCCTCAGTGATCTTAATATGTGTAGACATTTGTGGGGAGCAGGATCAGGCTCAGATCTGATGTAATCTGCTATCAAGTAGTCTGAGGGTCATCAAGGAAAGAATGCCAATGACATTGCCTCATGTCTCTTTTTCTTTGTGCATATGCCAGTAGCTTTATAAACCTGCCAACATTGAACATAGGCATATTACAGAATTCTGTCATGTCAAAAATGTGAAGCTTCAAACTGACAAGCTGTTTTGTTTTAATGAATCATTGATTCCAGGTGCAGCTGGATAGGGAATGGCAAGCGTCTGCTTTGCCCCTGTCTTTCCTCTGTGCCAAGTTCTCAGCATCGCTCTGGTCATCTGTGCGCTGCCAAGGTGCCATAGGATTGTTGGTGCTTGTAGAACACTAACAGTCTCAAAGTTAGCTCCTTCGAAAAAAGGCTGGCAAAAGTGAAGACTTTCAGAAAAGGATGCAAAATTACATAGGATAGTCTGGCATAAATCAAGATCAGTGAGGATAGTGCAGGAGTGTCAAATAGGTAAAAATAATGACTGCAGATGCTGGAAACCAGATTCTGGAGTAGAGTGGTGCTGGAAAAGCACAACAGTTCAGGCAGCATCCGAGGAGCAAGAAAATCGACGTTTTGGGCAAAAGCCCTTCATCAGGAGTACAGGCATAATGCCTGAAGGGTGGAGAGATAAATGAAAGGAGAGTTGGGGTGGGGAGAAAGTAGCATAGAGTACAATAGGTGAGTGGGGATGGGGATGAAGGTGATAGGTCAGGGAGGAGGGTGGGGAAGGTAGCAAAGAGTACAATGGGTTGATGGGGTGAGATGAAGGTGACAGGTCAGAGAGGAGGGTGGAATGGATAGGTGAGAAGGAAGTTAGACCAGAAGGACAGATCATGGGGACATGGGTGCTGAGCTGGAAGTTTGGAACTAGGGTGAAGTGGGGGGAAGGGGAAATGAGGAAACTGAAGTCCACATTGATGCCCTGGGGTTGACGTGTTCCGAGGCGGAAGATGAGGAGTTCTTCCTCCAGGTGTCGGGTGGTGAGGGAGCGGTGGTGAAGGAAGCCCAGGACCTCCATGTCCTCGGCAGAGTGGGAGGGGGAGTTGAAATGTTGGGCCATAGGGCAGTGTAATTGATTGGTGAGGGTATCCCAGAGATGTTCCCTAAAGTGCTCTGCTAGGAGGTGTCCAGTCTCCCCAATATAGAGAAGACTGCATCGGGAGCAACGGATACAATAAATAATATCGGTGGATGTGCAGGTAAAACTTTGATGGATGTGGAAGTTTCCTTTAAGGCCTTGGATGGAGGTGAGGGAGGAGGTGTGGGTGCAGGTTTTGCAGTTCTTGCGGTGGCAGGGGAAGGTACCAAGACGGGAGGGTGGGTTGTTGGGGGGGGGCGTGGACCTGACCAGGAAGTCACGGAGGGAACAGTCTTTGCGGAAGGCGGAAAGGGGTGCGGAAGGGAAATATATCCCTGGTCGTGGGGTCCATTTGGAGGTGGCGGAAATGTCGGTGGATGATTTGGTTTATGCGAAGTTTGTTAGGGTGGAAGGTGAGCACTGGTGGGTTCTGTCCTTGTTACAGTTGGAGGGGTAGGATCTGAGGGTGGAGGGGTGGGATGTGGACGAGATGCGTTGGAGGGCACCTTTAACCACGTGGGAAGGGAAATTGCGGTCTCTAAAAAGGAGGCCATCTGGTGTGTTCTGTGGTGGAACTGGTCCTCCTGGGAGCAGATACAGCGGAGGAATTGAGAATACAGGATGGCATTTTTGCAAGAGATAGGGTGGGAAGAGGTGTAATCCAGGTAGCTGGGAGTCCGTGGGTTTGTAAAAAATGTCGGTGTCAAGTAGGTCGTCATTAATGGAGGTGGAGAGGTCCAGGAAGGGGAGGGAGGTGTCAGAGATGGTCCAGGTAAATTTAAGGTCAGGGTGGAATGTGTTGGTGAAGTTGATGAATTGCTCAACCTCCTCGCGGGAGCACGAGGTGGCGCCAATGTAGTCATCAATGTAGCGGAGGAAGAGATGGGGAATGGTGCCGGTGTAATTACGGAAGATCGACTGTTCTACGTAGCATAGCTGGGGCCCATACGTGTGCCCATGGCTACCCCTTTGGTCTGGAGGAAGTGTTATGGGTGAGGACCAGTTCGACCAAACGAATGAGTGTGTCGGTGGAAGGATACTGATGGGAATGTTGGGAGAGGAAGAAATGGAGGGCTTGGAGGCCCTGGTCTTTGGTGTGCTTTTCCAGCACCACTCTACTCCAGGAGTGTCAAATGCCATGTTTGGCAAACATTGAGAAGAAAAGGCTGAGAATGTGGAAATATTCTCATTTCCATGTGACATCTCTCACTCTGTTCTTGACTATCTTCCTCAGTCAGTTCTCTCTCCATAGACTTTTTAAAACTCTTCTGTATTGATTTTCTTTCCAATCACTCAGTTGAATCTTAGAAACCCTAGAGTGGAAAAAAAAGATGCCATTTAGCCTGTAAAGTCAGCACGGACCTTCCAAAGAGCATCTCACACACAGACCTCTACCCTGTCCCCATACCCTGCATTTCCCATGGCTAATCTTCCAAACCTGATCATCCCTAAACACGAAGGACAATTTAGCATGGCCAATCCACCTAACCTGCACATCACTGGATTATAGGAAGAAACTGAATCACTCAGTAGAAACTCACAAAGACACAGGCAGAATATGCAAACTGCACACAGACAGACACCCAAAGCTGGAATCGAGCCTCGGTCCCTGGCACTATGATGCAGCAATGCTGACCAATGTGTCTCCCATTGGTACGTTGGCATTATAGTGGCAGATCCATACTCCAACTTGCACTATAGCAAATTAGAATCACATTGATCATACAAGTAAATGATGGGCCGAAAAGTAATATGTGTGAACTCCCACCTATTTGAAATTGAGGAAAATATATTGCTGTCAGCCGTAAAATGTGGTGTAGAATGTAACTGCATTGGTACACAAATATTAGATTGCAAACATGAATAAAAGAGGAAAAATCTATTTTTCTCAATCAAAAGTGCCCAATGCAACTGCTTTTTTATATGTTAGTGGCTTCCTCAATGTTCCCTTAAGTATATTCAGTGAGACAGAACACAAAACATTGTCTTCCATTCCTTCCTAAAATTCTCCTCCAGAGTCTCCCAAGTGCCCAGCCTCGAGTCCCTTTCTCTTTCTCATTCATGGCAATGTTATCCACTAATACACCAGGGACAGCCAATCCTACCTCTCTGACACTGCTCATTCTCCTTTTGTATGTACATGTCATCCAGTCTTGGATGAAAATTGCTTTCTCCAGTCATTGTGGTCACCAGAACAATCTTGCAAAGATGCATTTTCAGCTCCACTCCTGCACATGTCTAAAGCCTTAGTTCTTTGACAACTTGGAGCTCAACCTTTTATGCTGTATTTTATTTTATATGGATGGATTAACATGTTTGAATGTGTTCCTCTATATTCTATTTTAAATTAGTCATTAACAAATCAATTTTAAGGATATAGAGGGTTTATTAACATAGCACCATGGAGAAAGCTCTACTCCAAACCAATAGAAAGACTTGCATGTAGAGTATTGCTCCTTCAATGTCCCTTGACTGTTCTAATAGAATAATTTCATCTATTTTACTTGGGTTTTATATGTTGTCATTAATTCCTGATATATGATTCACACAACCCTAAAGTAACTTCACTTGGTCTGCTTAGGTGATTAGCTTTGAACCAAAGCTTTTTAAGCCTGGACTATCAAACCTGGACTACTCGAAACTCCTCCCACTCGAAAAACGCCATCCCTTAATCCCAATTCCTCTGCCTCCACAGCATCTGTATCCAGGATGACCAATTCTATCATAGAAAATCCCAGACGGCCTCCTTTTTCAAAGACCGTAATTTCCGCCAACCTCTGTGTACATCGCATCATCCTTCACCACTTCCACCACGTACAAACAGATCCCACCACTAGGGATATATTTTCCTCACCACCCATATCAGTGTTTCAGAGAGACCATTCATTCTGCAACTCTTGTCAGATCCACTTCCCTCATCAGCCCACACGCCACTACCGGCACCTTCATCTACCACCGCAAGAAGTGCAAAATGAACAGTCCTTTCACATCTGACAAAAATTTATCTGTCCTTCGACAAATGTCATCTACTTTTTCCATTGCACCCGATGTGGTCTCCTTTACATCGGGGAGGCAGGACGCCAACTTGCGGATAGTTTCAGAGAACATCTCTGGGACACCCACACCAACCAACCCCACTGCCCAGTGGCCGAACAATTCAACTTCCCCTCCCACTGCACCAAGGACATGCAGGTCCTGGGTCTCCTCCTTCACCAAACCCTAACCACCTGACGCTTGGAGGAAAAATGCCTAATGTTCTGCCTTGGGACTCTGCAACCAGATAGGATTAATGTGGATTTCACCAGTTTCCTCATTTCCCCTCCCCCACATTATCCCAGTCCCAGTGCCAAGCCTCCAACTCATCCTGACCTGTACACGTCTTTTTTTAGATGAGTGGTGCTGAACGAGCTCAGCAGTTCAGGCAGCATCCGAGGAGCAGCAAAATCGACGTTTCGGGCAAAAGCCCTTCATCAGGAATAAAGGCAGAGAGCCTGAAGCATGAAGAGATAAGCTAGAGGAGGGTGGGGAGAAAGTAGCATGGAGTACAATAGGTGAGTGGGGGAGGGGATGAAGGTGATAGGTCAGGGAGGAGGGTGGAGTGGATAGGTGGAAAAGAAGATAGGCAGGTAGGACAAGCTGCCTGAACTGCTGTGCTCTTCCAGCACCACTAATCCAAAATCTGGTTTTCAGAATCTGCAGTCATTGTTTTTACCGCAGTGTGTACTATGCATAAGATGCACTGCGGAAATTTACAAGCAAGATCCTTAAAATGTGCTTTCCAAACCCATGAATACTTTCATCTAGAAGGACAAGGGTAGCAAATAGATGGGCACACCAGCCCTTACAAATTTCTCTCCTAGCCACACACCATCCTGACACGGAAATATATCCCC
This sequence comes from Chiloscyllium plagiosum, assembly GCF_004010195.1. Lineage (NCBI taxonomy): Eukaryota > Metazoa > Chordata > Chondrichthyes > Orectolobiformes > Hemiscylliidae > Chiloscyllium > Chiloscyllium plagiosum. The sequence continues at coordinate 28,283,160 of NC_057743.1, forward strand.
GTTTCCTCAAAATCCTGGAATTCCCTCCTCAGAGCATTATGGGTCTGTATAAAGTATATCCCTGGTGGTGGGTCTTTTTGGAGGTGGCGGAAATGTCGGCGGATGATTTGGTTTATGCGAAGGTTGGTAGGGTGGAAGGGGAGCACCAGGGGCGTTCTGTCCTTGCTACAGTTGGAGGGGTGGGGTCTGAGGGCGGAGGTGCGGGGTCTGAGGGCGGAGGTGCGGGATGTGGACGAGATGCGTTGGTGGGCATCTTTAACCACGTGAGAAGGGAAATTGCGGTCTCTAAAGAAGGAGGCCATCTGGTGTATTCTGTGGTGGAACTGGTCCTCCTGGGAGCAGATCCGGCGGAGGCGTGGGGTCATGGTCGAGGGGGCGGTAGGAAGAGGTGTCCTCGAGTTGGCGTTTGGCTTCAGCGGTGTAGAGGTCAGTGCGCCAGACTACCACTGCGTCCCCTTTATCTGCTGGCTTGATGGTGAGGTTGGGATTGGAGCAGAGGGATTGGAGGGCTGCGTGTTGTGAGGGTGAGAGATTGGAGTGGGGGAGAGGGGTAAATAGGTTGATGCGGTTAATGACCTCTACACCGCTGAAGCCAAACGCCAACTTGAGGACACCTCTCCTACTGCCCACTCGACCATGACCCCACCCCCCATCACCAAACCATCATCTCCCAGACCATACAGAACCTCATCACCTCAGGAGATCTCCCACCCACAGCTTCCAACCTCATAGTCCGGGAACCCCGCACTGCCCGGTTCTACCTCCTACCTCCTTCCCAAGATCCACAAGCCTGACCACCCAGGCCGACCCATTGTCTCAGCGTGCTCCTGCCCCACTGAACTCATCTCTACCTACCTCGACACTGTCCTATCCGCCATAGTCCAGGAACTTCCCACATACATTCGAGACACCACCCACGCCTTCCACCTCCTCCAAGACTTCTGTTTCCATTTCCTCGGCCCCCAATGCCTCATCTTCACCATGGATATCCAATCCCTCTACACCTCCGTCCGCCATGACCAGGGCCTCCAAGCCCTCCGTTTTTTCCTCTCCTGATGTCCCCAACAGTACCCTTCCACCGACACTTCCTCCTTTGAATCCTCCCACTTCCTCCAGACCAAAGGGGTAGCCATGGGCACACGTATGGGTTCCAGGTATGCCTGTCTCTTTGTTGGTGACATAGAACAGTCGATCTTCCGTAATTACACCGGCACCACTCCCCACCTCTTCCTCCGCTACATTGATGACTGCATTGGCGCCACCTCATGCTCCCGCGAGGAGGTCGAGCAATTCATCAACTTCACCAACACATTCCACCCTGACCTTAAATTTACCTGGACCATCTCTGACACCTCCCTCCCCTTCCTGGACCTCTCCATCTCCATTAATGACGACCGACTTAACACTGACATTTTTTACAAACCCACGGACTCCCACAGCTACCTGGATTACACCTCTTCCCACCCTACCTCTTGCAAAAATTCCATCCCGTATTCCCAATTCCTCCGCCTCCCCCGTATCTGCTCCCAGGAGGACCAGTTCCACCACAGAACACACCAGATGGCCTCCTTCTTTAGAGACCGCAATTTCCCTTCCCACGTGGTTAAAGATGACCTCCAATGCATCTTGTCCACATCCTGCACCTCTGCCCTCAGACCCCACCCCTCCAACTGTAACAAGGACAGAACGCCCCTGGTGCTCACCTTCCACCTTACCAACCTTCGCATAAACCAAATCATCCGCCGACATTTCCGCCACCTCCAAAAAGACCCCACCACCAGGGATATATTTCCCTCCCCACCCCTTTCCGCCTTCCGCAAAGACCGTTCCCTCCGTGACTACCTAGTCAGGTCCACGCCCCCCTACAACCCACCCTCCCATCCTGGCACCATCCCGTGCCACCACAGGAACTGCAAAACCTGCGCCCACACCTCCTCCCTCACCTCCATCCAAGGCCTTCCACATCCAAAGTTTTACCTGCACATCCACTAATATCATTTATTGCATCCGTTGCTCCCAATGCGGTCTCCTCTACATTGGGGAGACTGTACGCATCCTAGCAGAGCGCTTTAGGGAACATCTCCAGGACACCCGCACCAATCAACCCCACCGTCCTGTGGTCCAACATTTCAACTCCCCCTCCCACTCTGCCTAGGACATGGAGGTCCTGGGCCTCGTTCACCGCCGCTCCCTCACCACTAGAACCCTGGAGGAAGAACGCCTCATCTTCTGCCTCGGAATACTTCAACCCAGGGCATCAATGTGGACTTCATTTCCCCACCTCACCCTAGTTCCAAACTTCCAGCTCAGCACCGTCCCCATGACTTGTCCTACCTGCCTATCTTCTTTTCCACCTATCCACTCCCTCCTCCTCCCTGACCTGTCACCTTCATCCCCTCCCCCACTCACCTATTGTACTCCATGCTACTTTCTCTCCACCCGCACCCTCCTCTAGCTTATCTCTTCATGCTTCAGGCTCTCTGCCTTTATTCCTGATGAAGGGCTTTTGCCCAAAACGTCGATTTTGCTGCTCCTCGGATGCTGCCTGAACTGCTGTGCTCGTCCAGCACCACTAATCCAAAATCTGGTTTCCAGCATCTGCAGTCATTGTTTTTACCCTGTACATCATCTTACCCACTTATCCACTCCACCCTCCTCTCCGACCTATCACTTTCCCACCCACCTTCATTTACCTATTGCATTCTCAGCTTCCTTCCCCTCAGCCCCACACCCTCCCATTTATCTCTCAGACTCCCTAGCCCACAAGCCTCTTTCCTGATGAAGGACTAATGCCCGAAACGTCTATTCTCCTGCTCCTTGAATGCTGCCTGACCTGCTGTGCTTTTCCAGCACCACATTCTCGACACGGAAAAACTTTTACTTCCCAACCTCATCTTCTACAAATCCTTATTTCTCTGAATGAAACTGCTACTTTAATGCAGGCTTGTCCTGCAAAATGTCTCACTCCTATGCTGCCGAACTTTGCCAGGCTTATCTTATGTAGGATTCTTTGTAGTGGCTGAGAGAGAAAGACTGAAATCAGCACAGAAGATGCTGGAGGGAAGAGGGGTGAAGAAACAGCTGATAGAGAATAAAACAAGCCCCAGAGCAGAACAAGAGAGGTCATCCCATTACTCTGGGTCACATTCTAACTGAGACCCTAGAGGTGACCGTCTGTTTAACCACTGAACATCTAATATTCACCATACACTTAAGAAAAGTTGGTACACAGAATAGTGTAGGACAACCACAATTCTGATTAATAAACTGGTCTTTTTTAAGTTTATGAATTAACAGAATTGGGTTCTTTGTGGAGAACATCTCCCTGCAAAAAGGCTATCCTGTTTCTTGTGGTGTTGCAACAGAAAATTAAGATTATTAAGATAAAGCTATTGTACCTCTACTGCAGGGAGGGTATAATTGCAGCACAAAAAGTTTATATAGGCTGTTTTCATTATAAATGCCAACAATGGAATTTGTAATAGGACAAAATTGACATCCAATTTTGGACATATTTGGACATATGCACTCAGGTGTACAATAGTCAAATAACATTATCAGTGTTGAGAAAGAGAATGTACTGCAAAGCTATATGTTCAATCAAGAAATTACCCATTTCTCTCACACTTAACAGAGCAAGCTTATTGACTAAATACAGCATGCAAGCTGTTTGGGCCTCAGTCTTTTGCTGAGCTAGGTCATTCCAGAAGATGGGGCAGGCGGAACATTACCATCACCCTCAGGGCACTGAGAGAGGGAAGACTTGCAATCACTTAAGGTATTTCCACAGACTAAGTGCCAGTGTGTTAATCTCAGATGAAGGCCCAATCTGATGCTCTACGTCAATAACAGTTTACCAATGGTAGTTTTCTGCAGTTGGTTACAAATAATGGCCTCAGCTATGAATTTGCATTCCAAGTAAGCAACCCGTAACTGACAGGAGAGAAACTACAGGTAAAAATAGACATGGTATGTTTGGCGGTAAGAAAATATAAACCTGTAATCTGTGCATTTAAGTACTGAACTAATTGCAACAGATATGGCCTTATTCCTTCCTATAAATTAGTGTTTGATTCAACCAGTTCACTTTTGATAAACCTTTTACATTAATAACTGAAATTAACAATTAACTCTGTCAAGGGCAACTGAGAGCATGTTTCATGCATCGCACCCAGTGACCTATTAGCCAGTGAAAATAGCCTCCAGATTGAAGCAAATACTCAGCTTCTGTGCAGACTAAGCCTTATAAACAAATGAAACAAAAAGGCTGGAGCTACGAGGGAAAGTTTTCTTAGCGTTGTGATGAACAGATTCTGTTATTTTACATAGCACTGCCACTGGTGTTATCACCAGCCTTACTCAAGTGTTCCATGCTCCATTTTTGTTACATAGTCTTTCAGGTCCTCTGAGGAGTTAATTATGTGTATGTTTGCTGCAACTTTTTTTAAAATCTTAAGAAATAAAAATCTGAACAGATGGGAAAGGATTAGGTGATTGACTCTGAGTGCCAGACAGCATGGAAGTGAGCTGTTTGCTAACACAAACAGATTTATCTCCCCTGTTCTTCTGGCACAATCAATGATTGCCACTGTGTTTGGCATTCTAACTTAAGTCAGTGAGTACCATGGTGATAGTGATGCTCAGGGACCAGAAATACATTGCCCCTGCTACCCACAGGGTATTACATACAGTCCCATGCTTCATTATCTCAACAAAGTCAGTTAATTTCAATTCCTCGCTTAATTCCTCTTCGCTACGGGAGAACAGAAGAAGGGCAGTGAGCATACACCAGACCATTCACATTAAATAAAATCAGAGAAATAAATCCATATCACTTCATAGTGAAGAAACAGGGGAGGGGCGACCTTTAATATTATGAAGTGGTTGATACAGTAGAAAGAAAGTGTATTCACGTGTAAGGGAGACCAAAACTAGGGCTCATTAATCTGTGACCATCTTATTTTAGACAATTTTGAAAGAATGATAAGAAATTGGCAAGTCTATCATATGAAAAGGTTGAGATGAGTAGGAAGATGTATTTAATGGAAAAAATCATGAGGGGGAAAGGCCACAAAGTTAATTGAAGAAGCTTCATTTCAAGAAACTTGCAAGTTTAAAAATCAGCTGAGGCATAGAGTACCTTCTGAGCAGCTGGATCTTATGAGCTAGAAAGGTCCTCGATACAATGTCCAGTTAATGTTAGGTTAACTCATCCCAACCCAGTGGGCAATAGTGAACTGCAATTAATTCCATTTCTTCTGGAGTAAGGAGTCGAAAAGTGCGGTGCTGGAAAAGCACAGCAGGTCAGGCAGCATCCAAGAAGCAGGAAAGTCGACGTTTCGGGCATGAGCCCTTCATCAGGAATATGGGACATGGTGAAGGGGGCTGAGAGATAAATAGGAGGGTGAGGGTGGGTGAGAAGGTAGCTGGGAAGGTGATAAGTGGGTGCAGATAATTGTGATAGCTCAGATGGGAGGATGGAGCGAATGGGTGGAAAGGGAGATGGACAGGTAAGACAGTTCAAGAGGGCAGTACCAAGTTGGATGGTTGGATCTGAGATGAGGTGGGGGAGGGGAGATGAGGAAACTGGTGAAATCAATGTTGATTCTGTGTGTTGGTAGGGTCCCAAGGCAGAAGGTGAGGTGTTATTCCTACAGGCATCGGGTGGCTAGGATTTGGTGGTGGAGGCAGCCCAAGACTTGCATGTCCTTGGCAGAGTGGAAGGGGGAGTTGAAATGGTCAGCCATAGGGAGGTGGGGTGGTTTAATGTGTGTGTCCCAGAGATGTTCTCTGAAATGTTCCACAAGTTGGCGTCCTGTCTCCCCAATGTAGAGGAGACCACATCAAGAGCAACAGACACAGTAAGTAAGGTGTTTGGATGTACAGGAAAATCTCTGTTGGATGTGGAAGGATCCCACATGGCCTTGGATGGAGGTGAGGGGCAAAGTACAGGCACAGGTTTTAACATTGCTTGCAGTGGCAAGGGAAGGTGCCAGGACCTGAGGGTGGGTTTGTGATTAGGAGGGAATGGTCTCTGCGGAACGTAGATAAGGGTGGGGAGAGAAATATATCTCTGGTGGTGGGGTCTGATTGTGGATCACTACCTAGCTACCTGTTCCCACCATCACTGGAAACTGCACACGTATCAGTGGTGAATGGTGAGTGGTGAAATACTCAAAACGAATGAGTGCATCCGAGAGAGACAGTGGGAAAAAGATAGATTAATGCCTGTCTACCATTCACAAAGTTCAAGTCTGGAATATGATTGTACACACACCATTCACCAAACTGTGTGCAGTCAACAACAATAAAAACATGCGATTATATACTGCCTATAACATAACTAAATACTTTCTGGTACTTAAGAGCATTATCAATAAAAAAACATTTTGGACTGAATCACACAAAGAAATATTAGGATAGGTGATCAAAAGCTTGATCAAAGAGATATGTTTTGAGAAACGTCTTACAGAGAGGTTTGGGGAAGGAATTCCAGTGTTTAGAATCAAGTCAGCTGAAAGAAAGGCTATCAATGTGGAACAATTCAAATCAGGGATGTACAAAATTCAAAGGGCGCTGAAATCTTAGAGCTGCAATGCTGATAACAATGGGCAAGGCAATAAGGCAGCTTAAATCCAAAGAGGAGATATAAAAATTCAGATATTGTCAATCTAGGAGACAGTAAATCAAAAAAGTTCAAAAGCATGCAAGACAAAGTAAACTGCTTAATAGACATTCCTACTCTCGATACATAGAACACAGAAAAATACAGTGCAGTACAGGCCCTTTGGCCCTCGATGTTGCGCCGATCCAAGCCCACCTAATCTACACTAGCCCACTATCCTCCATATGCCTATCCAATGCCCGTTTAAATGCCCATAAAGTGGGAGAGTCCTCCACCGATACTGGCAGGGCATTCCATGAACTCACGACTCGCTGAGTAAAGAATCTATCCCTAACATCTGTCCTATACCTACCACCCCTTAATTTAAAGCTATGCCTTCTGCAACTGACCAGTGTATATTATCTGCAGGATGTGCATCTATTGCAGCAGTACCTCGTGCTGCCATGCTTTCAGCCACTGGGAAGGCTAAGACCAGCAATATTATGGGAACACCATCCCCTTCTAGTCACATACCATCTGATTTGAGCATTTGCCATTCTTCCTTTGGCACAGTGGCTAGTACTGCTGCCTCACAGCACCAGGTACCCAGGTTCGATTCCAGCCTTGGGTGACTGTGCAAACTCCACACAGACATTCTCCCTGTGTCTGCCTGAGTTTCCTCCCACAGTCCAAAGATGTGCAGGTCAGGTGAATTGGCTATGCTAAATTGCCCATAGTGCTAGGTGCATTAGTCAGAGGGAAATGGGTCTGGGTGGGTTTTTCTTCAGAGTGTTGGTGTAGCCTTGTTGGGCCAGAGGGCCTGTTACCACACTGTAGGGAATCTAATCTAATCCTTCATTTGGTCAAAATCCTGTAGCTCCCCCTTTCTAACACCTTTGTGAAAGAACTATTAGCACAGACTGCAGTGGTTCACGATGGTCTGGAACTACCTTCTCAGAGAAATGTTGGTTATGCCAGCTACGTTCTCATCCCAAGAACAAGAATTAAAGGCTCTAAAATCTCAAACATCTGTTCCATTGTCACATTTCATTGTTCATTAATTTGTTGTACCATTATTGTTCCGAGTTCAGCTGTTACAGTCAACTATTGCAAAATGTTCAATAGAGGAAGCTTGGTAAACAAAATTAACTGAGTTAATGTAAAATGATGCACATACACCTATAATGGGACTCTTGGGTTATATTCCTTGGTGATAAGGTTAGGAGGTGAACTGATAATTGAGAGATTAAAAAGTAATTGACAGGATAGAAATTGAATGATTCTTCTTGAGTTTTAATTTGGAAATCTAGAAAAAGGAGAAACAACATCTTATCATTTGAACTAAACAAGTTAAACACAAATCCTGAGAAAACCTCTTCAAGGGGTTGTGGCAGTGCTGAATGCTGCCTCAAAGCACACTTAGTTCAGAATAAATTGAGAAGCTCAAAAAGCAAATAGGCACTTATTTGGAAAGTAAATTTCCCATTCCCTAGCTTTGTAGGATCCTCCATCCCCAAAATTCAACATTTCCCAAATCTGGCCTCTTACACATTCCCAATTCCTGTTGTTCCATTATTGGCAACCATGTTTGGGCCTTAAGCTCTGAAATTCTTTCCCTAAGCCTCACCACCCCTCACCCTCCCAACTCCTTAAAGTTATTCCTTAAAACCTGGCTCCTTGACTGAGCTATTGGTCAACTGTCAGACAAAATCTTGCAGAACATTCAGACTATTCTCAGATGAAACAACAGCACGTTTTTACTTTCTTTAAAAACTTTAAAAAAATCTTATATCAAGTGTTTTAGGTGATATTGCGATGGGGTGAGGTCTAAGATTGTGGCTAAAGAAATGTCATAAAAGGCTCAATGAACCATATGCTGAAGTGCTATTCCTGACAACAGGTTGTTAGTGGTAATTGTCAACATCCTAGTTAACTGTTTGTATTTTTGCAGGGTCCCAGTTCACTCCAGCAGTGGAGAAGGAATCTTCTGTTCCACCCAATCAGAGAACAGAAAATGGTTATGCGGTGTTTTGTAATATTGCATTTGCTTTGCCAGACAACTATCAACCTTTGGATGAATTAGAAAAGGTAAGATCTTCAAACTGATGAGCTTTTCCCACCTTCTAAATAAGATATGCAAAATACTGGAAACCTAGAATAAAAACAGTGTTGCAGACAGCCAGCAGGCCTGGAATTGTCTGTGAAAGGAAGAAGAGTTAAATATGACTTCATTAGAATTGGAAAGAACTCTAAAGAAAAGTCATATTCAACTCCAAATGACAACTCTGTTCCTCTCTTCATAAAAAGGGCCCCAGCACACAAACAAATAGACTGACCCTGACTCATTCCAAGAGGGGATGGAAACAGAATTGAGAGATGCTTCCATATTGTGGTCAGGTGCAGATAGAGTGGAGAGAGATTCACACTCATGTACACAAAAACATTTCCAAAATGATTACCTACTCCTGTATCTGCAGGGCTGGAGAGATATTTCAGCTGACTACCATTTGCAGTTATCTTCAGAAAACTCTTGGCCAGCAAAATAGATAGTGAGCTCCCTCCCTGTCAATTGTTAACCGCTAACTGGTTGAGACTTAACTGAACTTAAGAGGATTAGTATTTATTCAATTTTGTATTTTCTAAATTCCTTTCAAGATTCACTTTGCAGATTCCACCATAAAGCTAGACTGCTGACGTTTCCCAGCAGAGTCCCTAAGCACTCCATTACTGCAACAACTCACTCCTTTAACTCTTCCATTTTAAATGAAATGTCTCCATAGAGCAACCAACACTCAATGCAGGATTCCCAGAGGGCAGGCAGAGTTTTCTGCACCAATTAGATACTATATCAGAAAAACAGGTAATTTAATAATCACATGTTCCTGATTATTATTAAGATTAACAATTCAATGGTTTGGAAATTTCCTGATGGACTATTACAAGGAGTGCCTCAGTGGCTAATATATATTAAAAAAAATTAATGGACTTGCATTTATACAGCATCCTTCATGTCAAGCAATCCAGCCACTGTTGTAATGTAGGGAAATGCAGCAACTAATTTGTGCACAGCCACTCACCACAACAGTGATCATGATCAGCTGATCCATTTTATTCTCAATGTTGGTGAAGGATAAATATTGTCAGAACACATGGGAGAATTCCCATGATATTCATCAAAATCATACCATGGGACCTTTTATATTGCCTGAGAGGGAATTGATGTTTCATATCAAAGGTTGCAGCTCCAACAATGCAGTACTCCCTCAGTACTGCACTGAAAAAGTCAGTCCAGATTTGAGCTTATCCTTGGAGTGGGACTCCACAATCTTCATACTCAGAAGCTGTTGTACTGGAGCCCACCATCAAAGATATATTTCCCTCCCTACCCCTATCAGCATTCCAGAGAGACCATTCTCTGCAGGTCTATCAGGTCTATGCCCCCCACCAGCCCACACCTGGCACCTTTCTCTGCCACCATAAGAAGTGCAAAACCTGCACTCCCCACACCTCTGTCCAAGGCCCCAAGGGATCCTTCCACATCTAACAGAAAATTTACCTGTACTCCACCAATATCATCTACTGCATTTGTTGCACCCAGTGTGGTCTCCTCTAAATCAGAGACAGGACACCTTCTTGCAGATTGTTTCAAAGAACATCTCTGGGACACTTACACCCAACCCCACACCCTGTGGCTCAACTCCAACTCCCCCTCCCACTCCATCAAGGACATGCAGGTCCTGGGCCTCCTCCACTGCCAAACCATTACCACCTAACACCTGGAGGAAGTACACCTCATTCTGCCTTGGGACCCTGCTACCACACAGGATAAATGTGTATTTCAATAGCCTTCTCATTTCCCCTCCCCCACATTATCCCAGTCCCAACCCTGCAACTCAGCACTGCCTTCCAGACCTATCACCTTCTCCCTCACCTTCACCCACCTATTGCTTTCTCAGCTACCATCTCCACCCCACCCCCCAATCCATCTTTTATCTCAGCCCTGGCCTGCTCCTCAGATGCTGCCTGACCTGCTGTGCTTTCCCAGCAACACATTACTCTACTACTAACTAAATCAGAGGTGATAGCAGCCAGCCAGAAACAAGACTTCTCTTCTGACTCATGGAAGTAGTCAGTGTGTTAGTTTAGGTTGTAAAGTAGTGTGATATCACCAATGTGGGTTCAATCCCCACACCAGCTAGTGTACTGTGCACTAGTAAATAAAGTGTGACAAGAACCAGCCTTTGCAGTTATTTTAAAACAGAACATTATGTTTTGAAATCTCCATTTGAAAGTGCCATAATTGTTTTTAGTGTTGTCTCTTACACAAAGTTCAAGATGGTTTAGAGTTTCCCCAGTAGGAAACTGAAAAAAAAACATTGCCTTTTAGGTTGGTGTGCTCTCCTTCTCAACCTCACCCCTTACCTGAGGCATGGTAGCCCTCAGATTAAATCACCACTGCTATGATCAGTCAGCTTGACTAGTTGAATGGCTAGCACTGCTGCCTCAGTTCCAGGGATCCTGGTTTGCTTCTAGCCTTGGGTGACTCATGATTGCCTACTCTTGTGCAGGTTTCTGCTGGGTGTTCTAGTTTCCTCTTACAGAGGAAGACTGTGTAGGTTGGATGGATTAGCCACAGAAACTCTGGGGTTACATGGGTGAAATGCTCAGTCTTTTATCATCCACCCATTTTATTGAAAAGTCACTTTGGGATAACATGCACCCAATAAAAATGCTGAATGCCTTTTTAGAATTTTTCATTCAGGTAAAACACCATATTGCTGCTTCACCAAGACAGAATTTCTGCTGCCACAGTACTCTTCACAACTGGTGAAGTTTTGAGCACCCCAACCTCAAAGGGGATGTTTTTCTCCCTTTCCTACAAGGGAAACTATAAGCCATCTTGAACTGTTTGTGTAAGAGGCAACACTAAAAGCAATTATGGCATTTTCAAATGGGGATTTCAAAACTTAATGTTCCATTTTGAAATAACTAGAGGCTGGTTCCAGTCACTTTGTATTTACTAGTGCACAGTACACTGGCTGTAACTAGCCAGCTCAGTCAGTCTGACACTAAGATTCTAATCTCCTGGTTAATATTTTAACAGTACAAATTAAAGTTAACATTAACAACTGTATTCAAGAAACAGCAATTTACAGGTGAAAGGGGCAACAAAGCCAGATGCCAAACCCCACCATATAACCAGGTATCAGGGAAACAAGGATGAACCTCAAATCCCACCTTTCAAATCAAGGAGGAAACAGTAAGCAAAATCCCTTCTGGTACAGAATCCATTGTCATGAACAGTTCTGTTCAAAATGTAGAGTCCATTCCCAGGAGGAGTCCACTTCAAACTGCAGAATCAGTCACCAAAAACAGGATCCATAACCGAGGGCAGAGTCCACTTCTGAAGGCAGCAAATGCACACCCCACACATTCAATCTCCATAGAGGCCTGGCCCACTCACAGGAACATAGTACATTGTAAAAGGTACAGTTAATTCATAGGGGTTTAGTCTACTCCGAAGCTCCAGGACACAGCAAATGCTCACCTCCCAGCAAACACATGCATCTTTACAGAGGCCTAGTCCACCAACTAAGGGCCAGCTCATCTGGAAAGGTGCATTTTCTCAAGGGCTCAGCACAAACACCAAAAAAGTAAAAAAAAACCCTAGAGTACAAGGGCTAAGTCCAACCACAAAAACAGCATTATCCTTTTCCTAAAGGAAAGGAAAATAACAGGCTATAACTAGCCAGTGAAACAAAGTTTCCTAATGAGAACTGAGGTACACCTGAAATAATGTGACTGTGTCAATCAGGTAGTTTAGAAATCAGTCCAAAAAAAAGGAGTGAGTTAACAAACTAGCTATAATAATTCAACTTGTTCAGGAATCAGGTTTCCTCCAAAAACAAAAACCAACAGCAGTAACTAACTCACAGCCAGCAGAGTCAGTTCCCAAAACTGAAGAGATTCTAAACCTCTTGGTTTAGATTTTAAATATAAAAACAAAACAATTAACATGAACAGCTATATACAAAAAGACAACAAATTTACAGGGGAAAGGAGCAGCAAAGCCAGAGACCAGACCCACCATATAACCAGGTCACAGGGAAGTGAGGACAAACCACACATCCCTCTCCTGGAGATTTTTCTCAGCTGTGGTAAGGCCCAGGCTGCAGTGGTGGTGGTAACTACTCATGCAGCTAAACTAAAGGACATATGCACATGCAGATACCAAAAAGAACTCTGGAAATAGATGGGGGGGGGTTAAGAAAAATAAAACTCTCCTCCTCCAAAACACTATCAGGAACATACTGACTGTAGCACCATCCAGCAGAATCAGTCTCCCCTGAACTAAAGAGATTCTGAACCTCTTTATTTTTAAAAGCAGTACAAAACTACAACTGAACAGCCACATACAAGAAACAGCACCATATAACCAGTCTTAAGAGAAACAAGGACAAACTACCCATCCCTCTCCTGGTTATATATTTTATTAAACAAATTACAAACAAACAGTTTACAAAAAACTGTTACAGCTGTACATAAGAGACAGCAATGTTACAAGGGAGAGGAGCAGCAAAGCTAGGCCCCAAACCCTACCATTCAACCATTTTACAGGGAGAGGAGGACAAACCTCAAATCCCAGTTCCACATATTCTCCTGGTTATATATTTATATTTTATTAAACAAATTACAAACAATTTACAGAAAACATTTACAGCTGTACACAAGAGACAGCAATGTTACAAGGGAGAGGAGCAGCAAAGCTAGGCCCCAAACCCTACCGTTCAACCATTTTACAGGGAGAGGAGGACAAACCTCAAATCCCAGTTCCACATATTCTCCTGGTTATATTGGTCAGCCAAGGCTTTCCTGATTGGCCCAGGTTAACAACTCCAGTCAAGAACCTCATAGTCAATGAAGTCCATCTGGTTCCTATCACTACACATTTTACTTTTTTTGTCAATATTTTATCCACCTGCGGAGTTTTATGTTGTTGTACTCAACGCTAATACTTCAAAACTGGCATGAGGCACTTTTGGCGTACAGCTAATTTAGCTGTCTAATTAGACTTTGCAAGTCCTCTATTTCAGTTTTGGAAGCTGCTGCATCTTTTTGTGAGGCCCTACTTTGATTAAAAACAATGGGACTAATATTATCAAAATAAGATTGCTCATGCAAAGTGACATTTGATGTATTTTACCTGATTTCCAATCCAATGTACATAAGAGCCCCAAAAACCTGACTTGCAATTTTGAATTCTGTGCAAAGCTCATTCATGACAATATTTTCAAATTCACAGCTCTCACGCCACAAAAGATTATCTATGTGCAGTATAAAGAGGCCTGAAAGCTGCCCCCCATGGTGATAACAAAACATGGCAGGGTCTACTTTTTTTTCTCTCTTTGACTTTTTTTCCCTTTTTATTCCCTTTCCTCCCCACACTACTGCCTAACAGTGGTAGTGCTTATTTTCCCCCAGCACCCATGTTGTGTGTGTGCAGGTGTAGGACACAGTGAAGAACAACAAGTGCGTACATCTTTATTTATATTCCACCACCCAGAGGAAAGGAAACACCTAAGTGGCCAGTGACAAGCAGTGCCCTTCTTGACAAAGGGCAAAGCTGTGTGATCAGACAGTGAAAGGGAGGGCAGGGAATAAATCAAAGTAGGGTTGGAGGGGGAAATATAACTCTCCACTCTCTGCAGTGCCCACCTCTCCCTGCAGGGTCTACTTTTTAACTGCAATCAGCCCAATTTTGATAAGACGACTTTAATGAGAAGGACCAAACTCTAGAGGCCTCATTTAGGCCACAAATGTATTTATTTAATTTCTGGAGTGTCCCCACTGTGTCTGGTGCCTCTTGAGTAGATCTCCTTGCAGAAATTCAGCTTTACTATCAATAGATCTACATTCCAAACATTTGTTGCTAACAAAAACAAGAAAATTTTCAGAATTCCTTTTCCTGCTATTGGTTCACCTACTGTTATATCTTGGTCTCCCATTTTTTCTTCAAAGTCCCAAGCCACTGGCTTTGTTTTGAGAGAAAAAAAACTGCAGATGCTGGAATCCAAGGTAGATAAACAGGAGGCAGGAAGAACACAGCAAGCCAAGCAGCATCAGGAGGTGGAGAAGTCAACGTTTCCCATGTAACCCTTCTTCAGACTTGGGGTGGATGTAAGGGGAGCTGCAGGTAAAGGAGGTGGGGGGGACAGAGTGGTGAGGTAGGGATAGGTGAAGACAGGTAGAGGGAACAGCTAGTTGGTCAATGGGAGGAATGAATCCAGTTGGTGGCTGGAAGGAAGAGTCAGTCAGAGGAATGGAAGGGAGGGGGTGGGGCTGGGAAGGGAGTCAGGGCTTGGGAAGGGAGGTTATTTGGAATTGGAGAACTTAATGTTGAGTCACCAGGGTTGTAGACTGCCTAAGCAGAAGATGAGGTATTGTTCCTCCAATTTGGGGTATGATTCATTGTGGCAATGGAGGAGACCAAGGATGGTCATTGTCAGAAAGGGAGTGAGAAGGGGAATTAAAATGGACGGTGGCTGGGAGGTTAGGTCAGCCCCTGAGGGCCCAGCTGCAATGCTCAGTGAGTTGTTCCCTAAGTTTACGTTTGGTCTCCCCAATGTAGAGAAGACCACATTGGGAGCACCGGATACAATACATGAAACAGCTTCTCCAGTATACTGTTTAGTGGAATATTTAAATTGTTCCTGATATATGCCGCGAGTCTAATTTTATACCTGAATAATATGACCTTTCTAGCAATTTTTAAATGATCC
The DNA here is from genome assembly GCF_004010195.1 of Chiloscyllium plagiosum. Lineage (NCBI taxonomy): Eukaryota > Metazoa > Chordata > Chondrichthyes > Orectolobiformes > Hemiscylliidae > Chiloscyllium > Chiloscyllium plagiosum. The sequence continues at coordinate 28,298,544 of NC_057743.1, forward strand.
AGGGAAATATATTTAATCTGCATCTCCTCCAACCTAGTTTACTGTATCCGGTGCTCCCAATGTGGTCTTCTCTACATCGGGGAGACCAAACGTAAACTAAGGGAACATTTTGCTGAGCATCTCAGCCAGGCCCTCGGGGCCAACCTGACCTCTTCCAGCCTCCTGCTTGTCTACTGGCCTTGTTTTAGCTTACAAGTCCCATCAGCAGACATCTTTTTTGTGTGTATTTGCCTGTAAGTTAGGGCATAGACTATCTGGCCCGTCTATGCACACCCAAATTCTGTACAGCTTTTTAATTCTGGATGTTGGACATCTTTTAACTTTTCTTCTAGTTATTTATGACCACTAAGATTTCTGGTCTTATGGCCTGTGCCCCTGGTGAGCAATTGTGGTTTGTGCTAAAATTCTTGTAATTCTTAAATTATGCACCTAGCTTGCTTTCCTGCTTTTTCATGGCCTGCTGCTCCTCAAGCCCCCCCCTTTCTTAGTGGAGAGAATCACTTTCTAGGGGCCTAGTTCACTCACAAACCCACTGTTTGAGCTTATACAGCGTGTTAGAGTCAGAGTCAGACAGCATGGAAACAGGCCCTTCGGTCCTATTTGCCCATGCAGATCAGGTTTCCCACAGTCAGGTGTGCAAGATAGAATTTCTTAAAAATAAAATATTTTCATCCCTCTGGTATGTTGCCATCAATTCTGCAAAAGGAAATTCTGTAACTCTATCATTTATAGAGCTCAATATTTTCCAAATACTTTATCCAGATCTATGTAAATTAGAAAACATCGTTCCAAACATTCTCTACAAATCTTCTCTCAAGGCATTTTTCATTTTGGAGTTCTTATCTTCCATCTTTGTACTATATGTTCCATCATTCCCCACAATGATCCAGTTTTCATATTTTCCGGTAGCTTTCCCTGCCCTACTTATAATAGTCACACTTCTCCATTGACAAGTCCCTTCTGATAAATAATTAATCTCATACCCAGGCATCCCTTCAGACCATATTAGATAATAACACGAGAAACTGAAGGTTTGGGGACTGCAGCATTTCCATTGAGAGTTTTTTCATCAAGAAAGATCTGCATATCTGGCAGGGGCACAACACTTATTGAGAACATACTAAAATAGAAACAGCCTGACTGGTTCATCAAGGCTGTCTCATTCCAACATGGACCATTTCTACACAACATTAGACTTACGTCTCCCATTGTCTAGATTAGAGTGGTGCTGGAAAAGCACAGCAGGTCAGGCAGCATCCGAGGAGCAGGAAAATCGACATTTCGGGCATAAGCCCTTCATCAGGAATAGAGGCAGGGTGCCTGCAGAGTGGAGAGATAAGTGAGGGGGGGGGGTCGTATTGGCCCACCCTGGCAAGGAATTTGTCAGGATAGGTAAGAGAAACCCTTAGGGTGGGTCTCCAGGAATTTAATCTCTGATCCTTTTAACAGCAAGCTGCAGGAGATTAGGGTGGCTAGTACGACAATACCAATGCCCTACCCACCTGAAATGTCTTCCACACAAAGTGGTTTATTCAGCTGTAATTCTTTTGAGGACATGCAGCAATTTAGAGGCTGATTACTCTCTGGGAAAGGGTTGATATCGAACCAGATGTTAGGCGTTCAGATGCCAACCTCCCATTGTCCCCACTCCAATCTTCCCTAGCCATCTAGCTCAAGAAAGCCTATCTTGTGAACCTGATAGATATGCATAGAGAAAGGTACATAAACTGTTGTGTACATTTCACAGAATCCCAAGATAGAAACAGAGAAGAGCCATTCACGGCTTCTTCTGCTTTTTCGATAATTCGCAAAAGCTTTCTGCCTGGTTTACCCGAAACAAAAATACACACAAGTCTTAAATGAGTGTGAAGAATTTATAGATTTAAGCCTCTTGTGGCAGGATGGTTGTGACTACTGTTTGGCAGAAGGCTGCAGGCTGTACAGAGGCATTTAAGAGCATAGGAGTCTGACAACCAGATATGAATAGCTGGGGAGTAACTATGGGTTTGTCCTGGTGTTTGACAATGAGGAAGGTAAATTCTATCACTGCAGATTCTCCCAATGGGAGAACGGGAGCCAATGATTTTGGCAGGAGTTAAGGATTGATGCAGAGTCTTGTGAAAGTAGAGTGAGGCCACAGAAAGTGGAATGGGTTTTTTTTTAATTATTCTCTCATGGGATGTGGGTGAACATTTATTGCCTAGTTGCCCTTGAGAAGGTGGTGGCGCACTGCCTTCATGCACCACTGCAGTCCACCTGCTGTAGGTTAACCCCTTAGGGAGGAAATTCCAGGATTATGATCCAGCAACAGTGAAGGATCAGCAATGTCTTTCCAAGTGAGGATAGTGAGTGGCTTGGAGGGGAACTTGTAGGTGGTGATGTTGTCACATATCTGCTGCCCTTGTCCTTCTAGATGGAAGTGGTCATGCTTTTGTGAGGTGGTATCTAAGGATCTTTGGTGAATTTCTGGAGTGATCTTGTAGATAGTATACTCTGCGGCTACTGAGTGTCAGAGAGAATGGATGCTTTTAGATGTGATGCCACTCAAAGTACTTTGTCCTGAGTAGAATGGAGCTTGTTGAGTGTTTTGTTGGAACTGCACCCATCCAGGAAAGTGAGGAGTATTCCATCACACTCCTAACTTCTCCTTGTAGATAGTGGACAGGTTTTGGGGAGTCAGGAGGTGAGTTACTTGTTGCAATATTCCTAGTCTCTGACCTGCTCTTGTAGCCATTATTTTTATGTGGTGAGTCCAGTTGAGTTTCTGGTCGGTGGTACCCAAAGATGTTGATAGTGGGGATTCAGTGATAGTAACGCCATTGAATGTCAACAGATGGTGGTTAGATTGTCTCTTTCTGGTGATGGTCATTAGCTGTGATGCAAATGTTATTTGCTACTTGTTAGTCAAAGACTGAATATTGTCCAGATCTTGTTGTAGTTGAACATGGGCTCCTTCTGTATCAGAGGATTGGCAAATGGTGCTGAGCATTGTGCAGTCAACAACGAATTTAATTTCTGATGTTATGATGGAGGGAAGATCATTGATGAAGCAGCTGAAGATGGTTGGGCCTAGGACACTACCCTGAGGAACTCCTGCAGAGATGCCCTGGGATTGAGATGACTGACCTCCAACACACAGCCATCTTCCTATGTGCCAGGAATGACTCCAACCAGCAGAGAGTTTGCCCCCTGATGTTCATTGATTTGAATGTGGCCTTGATATCAAGGGCTGTCACTCTCACCTCATCTCTGGAACTCAGTTCTTTTAAGCATATTTGAACTAAGGAAGTCAGGAATTGAGTGGTCTGGTGGAATTCAAACTGGGCATCACTGAGCAGGTTATTGCTGAGCAGGAGTTGCTCGATATCATTGTTAATAACACCTTCCACCAATTTACTGATGATCAAGAGTAGATTTATGGGGCAGTAACTGGCCAGGCTGAATTTGTCTTTTTTGTGTACAGGATATACCTTGGCTACTTTCCACATTCTGAACTACATGCTTCACATTGCACATTCTTCTGTTCTGAAGGAAGGTCATTAGATCTGAAATGTTAACTTTGCTTTCTCTCGACAGATGCTGCCAGACCTGCTGAGTGTTTCCAGTAGTTTCTGACTCTGTTTCTGATTTCCAGCATCTGCAGTTCTTGGGGTTATTTCTAAATTTTTCATGTCTGTTCAAGTAGATGCTGGTGTTGTAACTGCACTCAAACAACTTGTCTCAGGGAGCAGCAAGTTCTTGAGCATAAATCTTCAGTACGATTGCCAAATGTTGTCAAGGCCGACAGCCTTTATAGTGTCAAGTGCCTTCAACCATTTCTTGATATTGCCTGGAGTGAATTGAATTCGCTGAAGACCAGTATCTGTAATGCTGGGGACCTCTGGAGAAAGCCGAGGTGCATCATCCACTTGGCACTTTTGGCTAAAGATTGCTGCGAAAGCTTCAGCCTTATCTTTTGCAGTGATGTGTTGAGCTCTTGCATCATTGAGGATGGGCGCATTTGTGCAGCCTCCTCTTCCAGTGAGTTGTTTAATTGTCCACTGCCATTCATGACTGGATCTGGCAGGCTGCAGAGCTGAGATTGATCCATTGGTTGTGGAATCACTTAGCTCTGTCTATCACTTGCTGATTATGCTGCTTGGCACGCAAGTAGTCCTGTTTGGTTGCTTCACCAGATTGACACTTCATTTTTAGGTATGACTGGTGCTACTCCTGGCATGTTCTCGTGCACTCCCCATTGAACCAGGGTTGATCCCCTGGCTTGATGGTCATGGTTGACTGGGGAAATGCCAGGTCATGTGGTTACTGGAGTTCAGTTCTGCTGCTGATAGCCCACAGCACCTCATGGATGCCCAGTCTTGAGTAGCTAGATCTGTTGGAAGTCTGTCTCATTTAGCATGGTGATTGTGCCACACAACAGATGGAGAGTATTCTTAATGTGAAGTCAGGACTTCATCTCCGCAAGGACAGTGTGGTGCTCACTCTTATCAATGCTGACATGGACAAATGCATCTGCAAATGGCAGATTTTTAAGGATCAGGTCAAGTATGTTTTTCTCACTTGTGACTTTGTTCCTTCACAACCTGTCACAGACCCAGTCTAGCAGCAATGTCCTTTCAGACCTGATCAGCTCAATCGATAGTGCTGCTGCTGAGCCACTATTAGTGGTGGACATTGAAATCCCCCACCCAGAGTACATTTTGCACCCTTGCCAGCCTCAGTGCTTGCCTCCTCCAGATGTGTTTGCACATTCTTTGCTGTTAAAGCTCCCATCGTAGCCTATGCATAACTCATTTGAACTGGCAAACATTCCCAGGGTGTTGGGAAGAGTGCTGAAGCCCTGACTGAGGTTTGCATCTTGCTGTGGTAGGGGTTAGATGTTTCAATAAGAAATCATGAAAATTAGAAATCCAGGCCAGTTATAGACTGCATTCACCAGCTTCAAGTACATGTTTCATCCGTATGTAGCACAGTGATACTTTCAGATGGCATGAAAAATGCTCCCTCCCACCACCACACACACACACAGCTCCCAAAGGCAGCTCATTAGTATCTTCTCAAGGTCACTTAGGGATGGGCAATATGCACTGCCAGGGAGCACTCACACACAGTGCTATTAGGGAGGGAGGTCCTTGATTTTTACCCAGTGACTGAAAGAATAGTGATGAAGTTTCAAGACAGGGTGGTATATGCCTTGGGGAAGAGTTTGTATGTGGTGGTGTGTTCATGCATCTGATGCTCTTGTTCTTCTAGATTTTAGAGGTCACTGGTGAGACAGTCTCTGAAAAAAGAAGCTTAGCAAATTGCTGCAGTGTGTGTAATAGGTGGTACGCAGATATGATGCACTACTGGGGGAGAGGTTGAGGGAAGGGAGAGAATAGATTAGAGTGGTGCTGGAAAAGCACAGCAGGTCAGGCAACATCCGAGGAGCAGAAAAACCAACGTTTCAGGCAAAAGCCCTTCATCAGGAGGCTTTTGCTTGAAACGTTGATTTTCCTGCTCCTCGGATGCTGCCTGACCTGCTGTGCTTTTCCAGCACCACTCTAATCTAGACTCTGATTTCCAGCATCTGCAGTCCTCACTTATTTCCAGAAGGGAGAGAATGGTCTGCTTTGTCCTGAATCATGTTGAATTTCCTGGGTCTTGTTAAAGCAAGCAGGTGGTGAGAATTTAATCACATCCTTGATTTGTGCCTTACAGATGGGGTACAGGCTTTGAGATGTTAGTAGACGAGTTACATGCCAAAACGTTATGAAGCTCTGACTTATCCTTGTAGCCACAATATTTATGGGCCAAGTTCAGTTAAGTTTCTGATCAGTTGTAACTCCCAAGGATGTTGACAGTGGAGGATTCAATGATAATTAAGCTTTTGAACTTCAGGGGAAGATGGTTAGATTCTTTCTTGTTGGAGATGGTCATTTCCTGACACTTGTGTGACTTACCAGTCATTAACCAATGCCACAGGTTTTAAACAAGCGGTCTCTTGTACTTTGTATGATATAAATTATTGTGTCCTAACTTTTCATTGCAGAAAACGAGCAAGAGGTTGAGTAGCAGAACAACAGTCTCACAGGAGAAGATATCTGAGAGCAGGTGGGTGTGAGTTACACCTTAGTCAGTGCAAATGTCTCTGTGTAGCACTTAACTAAGTGCCCCATGCCTCGGGAGAAGCAGCAAACAGTTGTTAGCTCATTTTCTATAGTAATGAGCGGCTAGACTAGGGAGCAAGAACTGTCAGGTTGCTGCAGTAACAATATCTGAGTGGGCTGCACCTTCATAGACACACTTCGCGACCTTTCAGTAGAGTGCCAAAAGAGCACCCACATTGTAAAAAGTAATTACACATCTCAGTGTGGCAAACAGAAATATTTACAAAAGTCACAAGTGCTCAACTATGTACGAGATCTGTCAGCTTAATGGGTTAATGTTTGAAACAGAGGCTACTATTTAGGCTGTCTTTCAGTGCGACGTTAATGCTACATTGATGTGGTGTAGATGGCAGCTGCAACATAGCATACAAGCCAGCTTTGCCAAACTCTGCTGGACCCTGTTTGATTCCTACTGGTTTCTTTCTGGGATCCCAGCCTCTGTCTTCCTATGCTGACAGACCAGTATTATGTGCAATGAAAAAAAAATGACAAATGCAGAAAACTCAGGGTTCACCTTCAGAGAGAGAATGGCTGACACGATAAATTGTCCTCCCACCTCTGACTCAAACCCAGCTCACTGAGATGGAACTGAAGTCACCTAATTTGCTGCTGGCTGCTGGCTGCAGGTGTCCAAAAGTAATTGCTTTCACACTGTAGGGCTGATTTTACAAAATCATGCTCCCAGTGGGGAACATTGCACACCCTGAGCACATAGTCAGAAATTGCCAGCAGGTGAGGCTCATTGCCAGGATTATGCACTCATAAAGTGACCCTTGCATTCGTGCAACTGACAGAACCAGTCTCCTTTATCAGATGGTTTCCTGGAGCCATAAACCTGTAGGTCTATGATTGAACCATCAGGATAAAGACAACATTTTTGCAAAAATCTAAAAGCCTGTTTCAGCCCTGCACATTTGCCATATATCTATCCCTCACCCTGCCTTCAGTTGCCTTGGCCCCAAGATCTAAAAATCCATCTCTAAACTTGACACTTCTCGACCCCTTCTTCCTTTAAGACATAAAATTGACCTCTTTGGCCACACTTTTGGTCGCTCCTGTTCTAGTAACTTGGTGTCAAATTATGCTGATTATGCTTCTTGGGGCATTTCATGAGGTTAAAAACACAAAGTAATTGTTGTTGTGAGACTCTCTTTGAAATCCAGCACACCCAATGGAGAATATAACAGTGAGAAAGTAATACACCATGACTCTCTCCCCTTAAGACTGGCTGAAATGCTACTCACAACTATGAAGAACTGAGAGTGTGAGTCATATTCAGTGGTTTGGAGATACAAAAGCACAAACCTTATAATGATTGCTTCCAAAAACAGAACATGTTAATAAAAACACAAGAAGGTAGATGTTCTGTTAATACTTAAAGTGTAAACCTGAAATGTAAACTTGGCTGTTTTCTCCACAATTGCTGACTATGAGTTTCCTGCATTTTCAGTTTTTGTTTCATGTTTTCAGCATCTGTAGAATATTACTTTTAACCAGAAATAGGATCATAGAATCCCGAGTGTGAAAGCAGGCCATTGGGTCTATTGAGTCCACACTGGCCCCTCGAAAGAGTATCCCACCCAGGGAAAACAGCCCCAATCTATTCAGCCTCTCCGTGTAACTCAAACCCTCCAACCCTGGCAACATCCTTATAAATCTTTTCTGAACCCTTTCAAGTTTCACAAAATCCTTCCGATAGGACGGAGACTAGAATTCATTTTTAAAAATGCGAACCTTTCAATAGGAATAACAGAATACTGAATGTAATTGTAGTGTTATGCACTCACACAAACACATTAACATGCTTGTGAATACACACGCACATAGCAGCTAACGTCACAATTCAGAGATAATGAGGACTGCAGATGCTGGAGAAGTCAGAGTTGATAAAGTGTGGTGCTGGAAAAAGCACAGCAGGTCAGGCAACATCTGAGGAGCAAAAGAGTCAACGTATTGCACTTGACCCTACATCAGGACTGGCAAGGAGGAAGGGGCTAAAAAATAAATGTGGGAGGGAGCATGGGGCTAGGGGAACGGTAGTTGGGATGGCGATAGATGGGTGAAGTTAGGAGTTGATTCTGGTAGGTTGGTGGGGAGGGTGGACTGAATGGATGGGAAGGAAGATAGACAGGTAGGACAGGTCAAGAGGGCAGTGCCAATTCAGAGAGTTGGATCTGGGTAGGGGTGGAGATTTGAAAACTGGTGAATTCAATGTTGAGGCCGTGTGATTATAGGCTCCCAAGATGAGGTTCCTCCTCAGTTTCCGAGTGGCCTTGTTTAGGTGGTGGAGGAGGCCCAGAATAGATATGTCATGGGGGGAATGGAAGGGGGAGTTGAAATGGATGGCCACAGGAAAGTGGGGTTGGTTGGTACATAAGGACCAGAGATGTTTCCTGAACTGAGTTTGCACTCGGTCTGTCCAATGCAGAGGAGACCACATCAAGGGCAACAGATGCCGTAAATGATGTTCGAGGAGGGTTGGAGGGTTTGAGCTATAGGGAGCGGCTGAATAGGCTGGGCCTACTTTCCCTGGAGCGTCAGAGGCTGAGGGGTGACTTTATAAAATTATGTGGGGCAAGGTTGGGTAAACTGACAAGGACTTTTCCGAGGAATGAGGGAGTCCAGAACTAGAGGACATAGGTTAGGGTGAGAGGGGAAAGATTTAAAAGGGACCTAAGGGACAACTTTTGGGATGGTGCATGTATGGAATGGGCTGCCAGAGGAAGTGATGGAGGCTGGTACAATGACAACCTTTAAAAGGTATCTGGATGGGTACATGAATAGGAAGGGTTTAGAGGGCCAAATGCTGGCAAATGGGACTGGATTAATTTAGAATACGTGGTCAACATGAACGACTTGGACCAAAAGGTCTGTTTCTGTGTTGTACATCTCTATGATACTATGTGCAAGTAAATCTCTGCCAGTTGTGGAATGATCCTTTAGGGCTGTGGACAGAGGTGGAGAGCTGTGGGCGCAGATTTTGCATCTTTTACAGCGGCAGGGAAAGGTGCCAAGTGTGGAGAGGGGATTGGTGGGGAGTGTGGACCTAACGAGGGAGTCACAAAGGGAACGGTCCCTATGGAATACAGATAGGGGTGGGGAGGGAAATGCATTTTTGTTGGACCCAATTCCACATGCACTTGGTACCGTTTAACATTGTACCAATTCAGCAATTTTTCATGAGTAGGCCAACATAAAAATTGTCAATCCATCATCAGACTCAGGACTCATCATAGTAAATGTCTTCTAAAAGTAAAAGAAGAAAATGTGCAAATAAATGCACAGTAAATAAAACAGCAAATAAAACACAACAGCAGTGCAAGTTAAATAACTTAAACGGTTCACAGGTTTTAATCTGCAGTCTGGAAACTAGCTGGGGATATGCTTGCTGCTCTGATTTCCCTGCCCACACAGTAGAGCCATAAAAGTATTCTGCAGTGCATCCGTCGTAGTCAATTCAAACTGGAAAATGTGTTGTGGCAACAATGCACTTAGCACCTCATGTAGTAATGTTGTCTAGCAGACTGGTCACAGCAGGTAAACTCTGTGACATCACCTTGTCTAGCAGCAGAGAGAATGAGCACAGCTCTGGGACAGGAATGTATTAAATAATATAAATGGAACCCGAGAACCCAAAGGTAGCATAAAGCAAACAGTGAATTCTGGGCAGTTTTATTACAGGTACATAAACAGAGCTGATGAATTTCACCGCTTATAGCAACTAAGTAAATAATCTGTACTCTATAAAATCCTGCAGTGCTGGTTGTATATTTTCTCCTCATGGGGATTTAAGGTCCTATGTTTTCCATTCTTTTTCTGGTGTAAAATTATAATGCTGTAACAGTAAAAACATTGCAGTCACCAATTAGCATGACAAATTGAAACTATTGGTCATCACTTTGCAAGGTCACATAGTACATTTTCTCTGCTATCTCATTTCTTGCCTGGAGTGAAAAATATTCACATTCACTTACCTGTGCTGCCCTATTCCCAACCACCTGATAAGAATCTATGCTGCAATACAGGAGGAGTTGTTTGTAGGCAGATCAAATCAATCTAAATGATAAGTGAATGTGTGAATGCTGTCACATCATGTGAAGGGGGCAGGTTAAAGTCGGTGCAATACTGTACATGGAACATTGGCGTGTAAATATAATACCCATCAGTCACTGTTTGAAATTTTGTCAGGGTAGTAACTGCAGAGGTAAGGAGGGATAGGTGGGGCATTATAGAGATAGTTAGACTCAGTCATCTGATAAAGCAGGTGTCATATGCGCACACTCGACTCCACTCTGCAGCAACATCAACTCACCCCATCTCAAAGCTGTGTTGTTCCCCATTTCACTTCATCTTTCACCTCAACAAAAGACTTTTTCTCTTTCTTTAAGGCATCAAGGAGTGCAAGCTCCAGCAAACTTATTGACACCAACATTCATCCTGCACGCCCTCCGCTTTCCACCTCTCAGACCCCATCTTCTGCCTTCATTCAGAGCCAATCCCTTACTGCCCCTTAGCACCCACCTCTTCCCAGCCCTCAGATGCTATCCCTTTCTGTCCCCCAGAGGTCACTCCCCCCAACCCCAGACTTTGCTGTGTGTTCACCATACCTGCTGACCTTCGCCTCTAAGACTATCCTTGGCAAAGGACTTAGCTTCATACGCCTATGTCCCATCTAAATGAAGTTTGGGCTCACCATGTGATTGAACTGTTTTTCCGCTGCCTCCATCTCTGCACTCACTTCTTCAGGCAGGATCTCCCCTTCAGTTGTTCCCTTCATCTCCACCAGTATTCACCCTCCACTTGGACCCTTCCTCTAGTCTCTTACCTGTCCTCGATCTCTTTGTTGAAAACTGCCGACATGACATTGGCCGTCTCAATTTCTCTGCTCCTCTCACCCACTCTAACCTACTCCCCCCCGAGATCGTAGCACTTCACGCTCACAGGTCCAACCCTAACTTTGTTATCAAACCTGTTGATAAAGGTGATGCCGTTGTAGTCTGGCACACTGATCTTTACCTTGTGGAGGTTCAATAGCAACTCTCAGACACTTCCTCCTACCTTGCCCTGGACCAGGACCCCACATCCGAACATCAAGGCATTGTTGCCAGGACTGTCACTGACCTCATTACTTCCAGAGATCTTCCCCCTACTGCCTCCAACGTTATAGACTCCCAACCAGCTTCTACCTCCTTTCCAAAATCAACTAACCGGACTGCCCCAGTAGGGCCGCTGAACTTGTTTCCTCCCACCTTGACTCCATCCTACCTGCACTTGTCCAGACCCTGCCGACCTACATCTATGACTCCTCTGAACCCCTCAACTATATCGATAATTGCTAGTTCCCTAGCCCTAACTGCCGCCTGTTCACCATGGATGCCCAATCTCTCTTTACCTCCATTCCTCACCAGGATGGTGTGAGAGCTCTCAGCTTCTTCTTCGACCAGAAGCATGAACAATCCCCATTCACCACCACTCTCCTCTACCTGGCTAAACCTCTTCTCTCACTCAATAATTTCTCGTTTAATTCATCGCCTCACTTCGGCCAAGTCAAAGAAGTGGCTATGGAAACCTGCATGGATCCCAGTTATGCCCAGCCTCTGTATGGGGTATGTGGAGCAATCCTTGTTCCAGTCTTATATTGCCTCCTCTCCCACAACTCCTTTCTCAGCACATCGACGACTGTTTCGATGCCACTTCATGATCCCACCTGGACCTTGAAAAATTTGTAAATTTTGCCTCCAATTTCCACCCCTCTATTTCTGACACTTGCCTTTCTTCCCTTGACCTCTCCATCTCCATTTCAGGGAGTAAACTGCCATCCACTATAAAGTCACTGACTCCCAAAACTACCTTCATACAGCTCTTCCCAACCCACATCCTGTCATGGTTCCATCCCATTCTCCCAGTTCCTTCACCTCTGTCATATCTGTTCAGATGATGCCACCTTCTCAAAACTGAGCTGCTGACACAGCTTGCTTCTTCTATAACTGTGGTTTCCTGCTCACTGTGGTTGACACAGCCCTCAACCGCATCTGACCTATCACCCGAACCTCTGCCCTTGCCCCTTCCCATGACTGACAGCAATATGATCATTGTCCTCACCTTTCATCCCACCAAATTCTGCAATCTCCTCCATTTCTGACAACTCCAGCAGAACGCCACTACCAAACACATCTTCCCCTCACTTCCCCGACTGCATTTCACAGGGATCATTCCCTCCATGACACCCTAATCCATTCCTGGATGATTACCAACACCACCCCCTTCCCACATAAGTTCGCATGTAACTGCAGACGGTGCAACATCTATCCCTTCACCTCCTGCCTGCATGCCATCCAGGGGTCTAAACAGTCTTTCCAGTCTTCACCTGTACTTTCCAGTCTTCACCTTCACCTGTGTATTGTTTTCACTGCACCCAAAGTAGCCTACATTGGATAAACCAAATACAGACTGGTGACCGCTTTGCAGACCACCTCTGGTCCATAGCCAGTCATTCTAACGCAGCGTCCTGTTCACATGCCCACTTGTCAGGCTTAAGCATGCTGCAGTGATCCAGCAAGTCACAGTGGTAGCTGGAGGAGCAACATCTCATTTTCAAACTAAGTACTTTACACTCTGCTGGGTTCAATATTGAGTTCAACATTTCCAATTGTGAACCCTTCCTTCTTCTTTTAGCTTTACTTATTGCACTCTCTGCCACCATGTCCTGTTTCCCTCCGCCCACTCCAGTTCTTTCCAGTCTGGCAGTTAGACACACATTGTTCTGTCATTCTCACCTTCTGATCACTTAATCTGCACTATCAGCAGCCTTCCTTCCCCAGCACTCCAACCGTCCTCTCTCCCACCCCCCTATTGCATAAATGCTGACCCTCCACACTTCACTTCAGCTCTGATGAACAGTCATCTAGACTTGAAATGTTAGTTTGCTAAAGTTTGCTGCCTGACCTGCATTTTTTTTGTTTTCAATGCTGTTAGTCAATAGGGGAGTAAAGATAAATGTCCTGATTCCCCAAGATCCTACAGCAGAGTAGACCCACATGTTTCATAGCTCATGCTATCTACCTCAGAAAATTTTATGTCATTTTCAGGACATGAATGTTGCAGACAAAACCAGCATTCATTGTTCTTCCCTAATTTCTCTCAATAAGGTGGTAGTGCGCTGCATTCTGGAAACACTGCAGTCTGATGATGGAACTATTCCTGTTATGTATGATTTCCAGGACACTAACCCGCAGTGAGGCTGGAGGAGCTGATACATGTCCAAATTGAGATTCTGTGTGACTTGGAGATGATAGTATTGCCATGTACCTGCTGACTTTGTCCTTCTAGGTAATAGAGGTCACATATTTGGGAGATGCTGTCAAAGAAACCTGTGCAAATTGCTGTCATGTACGCTGTAGATAGCACACTGCAGGCACTGTGCACTGGTGAAAGGAGTAAATGAGGTGACAAAGCACTGCAAATACATTCAGAATATTTGACAAGATGTTAAATTGAACCACCACACAGCATGTATCAGCTTACTTTAGCATCTATTTTCAGGTCAACAGCCATCATTTAGTTTCAAAGAAGACTTTTGATCTTCCTTTAGCAACTTTAGAAGAAACCACAGGCATGCTTCGAAGCATGTGCATTCCCAAGTGGTTCTCCAATGAGCAACAAGGGACTACCATGAGAGGAAAACTGGAAATGCACAGGAGGGCAGCACACAAACAGTATTTTGGCATATTTTTGTTGCAATCTGGAGTAATTGTAAAAGGGTGGGGTACATCTCTGAACAGTTAACAGAAGAGTAGAATTCCATCATTGCTATCAGCTGGACAGTCATGTGTGATTGGGGAATACCTAAAGAGATCAGGTGAAAAAACACTAAAAACACACAAAGATCACCTAAATAGTCCAGTGAATTTTTAAAGGCTCCCCTCCAGCCATGCCCCATTAATACGTTTGCTGTGCATCTACATTTGCTTCAGGCATCACCAGTCTATAAGAACAACTGATTGGGTTTGCTGCAGTGTGCAATTGTGGCTGCACCCTCTGTCGTCCTGCTAATTTCATACTTTTGTTTCATCCTTCACAAGACATTGATGTCCCATAAATTCCAACAGCCATCACTTACATGCAGCATTGTACTCAGACAGAAGGTTATGAGTTGCGATCCCACTTAAGTCCCAAATTCCAGGCTGATGAAATTGTAAGGAGAAAGTAAGGACTGCAGATGTTGGAGATCAGAGTCGAGAGTGTAGTGCTGGAAAAGCACAGCAGAGGACCAGAGGAAGAGATTCTGCTCGAGTGCTGCAGGTTCAACGCAGCAGACGTGTGCTGGCGGGGGAGAAACCACGGGGGTCGTGTTGCGAGTCGTCAGAGCTGCTGGAGACCATCGCTGGATCGTGATAGGATGTCGGAGGTTCGTTTGGTTGTGCTGACCTGCTCTTGGTAGATCTTTATGCTGGCTTCGGCTAACGCCAATTCAGGTACCAGCCAACCTCAGAGCTATGGCCTCAGCGGCCGCTCGCAGCCCAGGCCAGGGCATTCGCAACACAGTGTGAAGAAGATGGAGGAGCGCACACCGGTCGATCGGACAGTGTTTGTCAAGAAGATTTTGCTGGAGTACTGCAGGTTCGAAGCAGCGAACATGTACTGCCTGCAGGATTTCCCTGGGGCAGGCTATTTCAACGTGACCTTCAGGAGCGTGAAGAATTGCGAGCAGCTCCTGAAGGTCTTCAAGGAGAAGGAAGGGAACCTCTGTTCTCCATCTTGTCGGCAGTCCCGTTGTGTGTGCTTCCTGTGCAAAGGAGTCGGGTTGTAACAATCCATATATACAACCCCCACGTCCCAGCAGCGGATGTCCTGACCTTCCTGAGAAGATACGTCCAGGTCGAGGGAGAAAGCACCGAGGTGGTCGATCCTTTCAGGATCTGGACCAGCAAGCGGCAGGTCAGGGTTGATGCCAGTGGGAACATCCTCCACCCACCCTCCAGCTTTGCTATCGGAGGAAGCAGAGGTTATCTGACGTATGCAGGGCAGCCGAAAGTGTGCCGAGCCTGCGGGAGGTCAGGCCACATGGTGGTGAAACTGCAAGCAGGAAGGCCACCCAATCAAGGAATGTAAGGAGGCCAAGAACTGTAATCTGTGCGGAGAGGCGGGCCACATGTACAAGGCCTGCCCAAGGCGAGGGGCTGCCACCTACGCACAGATGGCCGGAGGTGGCAACACGAGCCGGAAACACAGCAAGGTACCACAAAACAGCACGGGAACGGTGTCTGGAGGCACCCAGAAGGAAGGGCAGGCTGTAGTGGAGCAGACGGCAGACAGCGGGGAGGTGCAGCAGCCGATCCAAGCTCCTTCAAGACAGACGGAAGAAATGGAAGAGGAGGGAACAAAGGAGACAGAGGATTAGATTACTGTCAAAAGCAGGAAGAGGAAACTTGCCAGGCCCCCAAAGCCACCCAGCAAAGGGGGAAACAACACCTACACGACGAGGATACAGGCAGCTCTTCCGATAGTGAGGACGGGCGCAAGGAGGGTCATCACCAGAGGAAGAGACAGAGCGCCGCGAGGAAAAAGGAGGGCAGCTCCGCCCAAACAGGAAAACACGATCCCTCTGAGGGGATGGGTAAAGACCTCCCCCCACCCGGTGAGAACCAAGAGGTACCCACCAGCCCACAGCTCCAGGTAATTGGGAGCAACGGTTGTGTGACAGCCCCGCTGTCAGATGGAGAACTGGACTGTGCGGACCCTGGGCCCAACCCGAAGACACCAGAGCGGGGAAATGGCCCGAGCGTGGAGCCGGACAGCTACCTCAGCCCTGGGAGGGTCCAGCAGTTTGCTGTCGCCACGGGGATGCACACAGCTACCCCAGAGAGGCAAGACCAGCAGCAAATGAACACTGGTAACCTCGTAAACTGTTAAAATGGGGATAAAAATTGCCAGCATCAATGTGCGTAGCATCAAATCGGCTACGCAATGTGTATCTACGATGGCCTTCCTGGCCAACGTTAGAGCCGACGTCCTGTTTCAGCAGGAGTGTGGAATACTGCACTTCAGCAGCTACAGGAGATGGTCGAGCTCATGGGCCCATGGGCCGTCAGTTTGGTCAGGGGGCAACGACAGCCGCGCCTCCGGCCTGGGTATCCTGTTGCGAGGAGGCAACTTCACCATCTCTGAGGTTAAGGAGGTGGTGGGCGGGCGGTTCCTCATCACCGACGTCATGAGTAGGAATGCTACCCTGAGACTGATTAATGTGTACGCCCCAGTGGGTAAGAGTGAACGGTTGGCCGTCCTGCAGCAGCTTCCACTGTTGCTGGCTACATCCAGGTTGGTCATTCTGGCCGGAGACTTCAACTGTATCATTGATGCAGATGGACGATCCGGCAGGGGGGACAGTAAACTGGACGCCACGTCCAGAGCCCTGATGGACACGGTAAAAGATGCCAACCTGCAAGACGTCTTCAGCACTCCTGCAGACGAAGCGCAGCATAGATACACCTGGTCACGGGCAGACAGGTCTATCCGCTCAAGGATAGATTACCTGTTTGTGTCCCGAACGCGCTTGGTCAGATCCACCGACGTCAAGCCGGTGTTCTTCTCTGACCACTGCCTCCTGCTGGCCGACTGTCAACTACAGGACGAGCAGCGGGCTGGTAAGGGAACGTGGAAGCTGAACACAAAGCTGTTGACCCCGGGAAACATTGAGGAGCTCAAGAGGGACTACGCAGGTTGGAGAACCATGAAGCCCCTCTTTGAGTCCCCAGCGAAGTGGTGGGAAACAGTAAAAGGGAACATCAAGAGGTTCTTCATCCTCAGAGGTGTTCAGGAGGCGAGAGAGAGGCGGGGAAAACTGTCCCAGCTCCAGGAAAGTATGCAGAACCAACTCCTGCTGCAGACTATGGGGGTCGATGTCACGGAGGACCTCAAGGAGGTGAAGGGCCTGCAAGCCTTGCTCTTTGCCTCGGAAGCCTCCAAGATAATCTTCCAGTCCAGTGTCCGCTCGGTGGAGCAGGACAAGACGTGCTCACGTTTCTTCTTCCAGAAGGTGCACAATGAGAGCTCCGTGCTCAGCAGCCTGAAGGAAGAAGATGGCTCGATAACGTCATCTCAGGCTGACGTCATGAGGATCAGTAAGTCCTTCTATGCCAGCCTGTATGACGCGAAGCGGACCGACAACACGGCCTCCCAGTCGTTCCTGTCCTCTATCACGGAGGTCTTAGATGACAGAACACGGGAGAGGCTGGACCAGCCGCTATCTCTGGACGAGCTGACCAAAGCCCTCGATTCCTTCGAAAAGAATAAAACTCCCGGAAGCGACGGCTTACCGGTCAAGCTCTATTCTGCTCTGTGGGACTTGATTGGCCAGGATCTGCTGGAGGTGTATGTCAGTAAGCTTTGGGCAGGTACCATGAGTGAATCCATGAGGAAAGGCATCATCACCCTCATCTACAAGCGGAAGGGGGAGAGAGAGGAACTCAGAAATTGGAGACCAACCTCACTATTGAATGCGGATTACAAACTTTTGTCAAAGATAATCGCCAATGGGGTCAGGTCTGCTCTGGGGTCGGTGATTCACCCTGACCAAACCTGTGCTGTACCAGGCAGGAAGATCGCTGAGAGTCTCGCACTCCTCAGGGATAGGATCGCCTACGTGCAGGACAGAGGGTTGGACACCTGCCTGATCAGCCTGGACCAGGAGAAAGCCTTTGACAGGATATCACACACGTATATGAGAGATGTTCTCTCCAAAATGGGCTTTGGGGAGGGAATCTGCAATTGGATCAGACTGCTCTACACCAACATTGTCAGTGCAGTCTCAATCAATGGGTGGGAATCAGATAGCTTCCCAATGAGATCTGGAGTCAGGCAGGGCTGCCCTCTCTCTCCTGCCTTGTTTGTGTGCTGCATAGAGCCATTTGCCGAGTCCATCAGGAAGGATGCGAACCTGAGAGAGGTGACGGGGGATGCAGCCACACACTGGGCAACGGGGGAAAAAATACACCCAATACCACCCTCCACCCTGATGGCCACCTTTGTGTGTGGCTGCATCAAGCGGTGCATGGATCCCAGTACGCAAACACCAAGTGTCACTACATACTGAGGTTCTACTGTCCCCCGTGTTGCGAAGGATGGGCTTGGCCTCGCTGCTGCGGAACGCTCCAAGTAGTTGGACCGTTCCATATCACCTGTCCTTCATGGAGAAGTTTATGAAGAAAAACACCTTTGACCACAAGTCCATCAGGAAGTGGTCAGCACATAGTGTCCTTGAGACCCTTCAGGAAAAGGAGAGAGCAGATCCTCTCGAGTGGTTCCCTAAGCAGACTGTCAAACTCATTTGGCAGAATGCCTCATCGCCAGAACTTTCACCAAGACATGGCTTGGCCAGTGGTGAGAAGGACTCTGCCTGTGAGATCCTTTATGCACGCCCGGATTCTCTCCCACACCGCACGCTGCATTCGAAGCAGCTGTGGGGGGGGACGAGACTGTCGCAACCTCCTTCTGGAATGTGCTTATGCAGAAGAAGTCTGGAGAGGAATGCAGTGGTATTTGTCGAGGTTCGTCCCGAGCAGCGCCGTGACGCGGGACTCCGTGCTCTACGGTCTGTTCCCCGGGACGCACACCGAGACGAACATCAACTGTGCCTGGAGGATCATCAACTTGGTGAAGGACGCTCTCTGGGCGGTCCGAAACCTGTTGATGTTCCAGCTGAAGGAGTTGACCCCGACTGAGTGTTGCAGACTGGCACATTCCAAGGTCCAGGACTACGTGTTGAGGGACGCGAGGGATGGTGGGGAATGACCACGATGTAAAATCTGCCTGCCTAAGCACAGGGGGCTGACGCAGTAAGGGGGCTCTGCTGACCCCCCAGCTAAATATGTGGATAGTAATCGTACAGACCTGTATATATGAATGATTACTCTGTTTCTGTATGCAAAGAAATGGAATGTTTACGTATGTATGGCAGGACCAATTGTACAGATCATCGAAATATTTTATGAATAAAGTATATTTTTCAAATTAAAAAAAAACAAGGAAGGGATTATGCCCTAAACATCAATTCTCCTGCTCCTTGGGTGCTACCTGATCCATTGTTCTTTTCCAGCACTACACTCTCGACTCTGGTGAATTGTAACCATAGAAATGTCTGCGCTTTTGGTTTGCTGTTTAGACAACATGGCCCTCGTTTGAAGATGAGTGGGAGAGTTCTCGATGAATGAGCCAATATAGATCCCTAAAACAATATCACTTTAATAGATTATCTGATCATTCGGACTTCTGTTGTTTATGGAAGCTTTCTGTATGCAAATTGGTTGTTGCACATCCTGCCTTACAACTGTGACCACACTTTTAAAAGACTGAATTGACTGTGAAGCACAGGGGGATGCCCTGGGTTTGAAAGATGCTACAAAAATGGGAATTTTATTTTACAAAACTGTTCAGTTTCTTTTGCTCAATTTTCTTCTAGCATCATCTAAAGGCACAGAATTCGGCCTGCTGAAAGTTCCTGAGGAGATGGGCACCCCTGATCACATTGCTCTTCTCTGCTGACCATGTGTGAGCTCAGGCAGTTAATGGCAGCTATGCAACTACCAAGGATACTGCGCTTGAGGCTGATTGTGTTCTTGCACATGCACAAGCACACTCCTATCATAGTCACAGTAACAATCACAAAGGCACGCAGCACTCATAAACCTGTACTCCTCTCCATGCAGGATAATTGGTTAGCAGTGAATAGCACCTATAATTTCCCTTCCTCCACCCAGGGCCATTTTCAGTACTGATTCACTTCCCCAACTCAGAACACCTTACTCAGTATAAACAGGGGATGGTGTTTGAGACCCTTTCTCAGGGTAGTCAGACCCAGTTTCTCACTGGCTGTGCATGCATCAACTGAGTCTAAACTGATTAAAATTTTAGCAATTACTTGCATTTTTGATTCAATTAGCAAAAATAACCCATGTCCCTTATGATGGTGGTTCAGTTGCTTTGGGCAAATGAATCACATTTATAAACTGCCAAGGACATGAAGTACTGAACAAGCTAATTATTCAATAGTCAAAAGATCTAATGGTCATGCCACTCACAGTAGACTTCAAAAAAGATGTCAACCAACTTCTGTGTTTTCCAAGGTGATCCTGAAATATTCCAATCTGGAGCTAACCCTTGGTTTACACGGCTGTCTATGTTTCAACAAATTAAGGAGCAAAATACAGACAGTTGGCAAATCTTCAAGCAATTTTATTAAGTGAAAAATGTTTCTAACATTCTTTTCCAACAGCTTCCCCTCTTCTTCTGAAGATGCCTGATAAACATTGTTCCCTCTTGTACCAGTCTATTTGATATTGGGATATGATTTTACTTGTTTCAGTCTATCTCCTCCTGTGATATGGGTCAGTGTGTCATCATCTGCTGCTGGGATGCAGTTCCATTTATGCCAGTCACTGTCCTGTCAGCATGTTGTTCTGCTTACTGAGAATTATAAGCACAGGTCAACGGATCCATTTATGATCCAATCAAGCCTAGGTGCTGCCTGGTCCCCTTTTGGGATAGTTACACTTTTTCCAGCCACTCACTAGTACTTCATCCAAGTGGCTACTTATTTTATTGTCATTTTCTTATTTTCCTTTATCATATGTAAGCTTAAACAGTGAGTGTCAGCTGGATATATAACTGCACAGATCATCATTACTGAGTCCAGTCTTAGCCTTGTTCAACATGCATCTGTATAATTGTATAGCATGCTTTATTGGACAGCATTAAACAACAGAAAGGCTCGATGCCTTATTGTCACATTAGGTTTTGTCCATTTGCAGTGACACAGTAGATCTTTCTTGTAGATAGGAAACATTTTATATATTGTAGTTTGCATTTTTGAGCATTCATCTATGCTCCCATGTCCTACTCTCCCTCCCAATAGATCAGCATAAGAAAGATGGCTGGGGTTACTGGAAACCAGTTATCTCAGGACATCACTGTGAGAGTTCCTGAGGACTGTGTCTTACCTCAGTCATCTCCATCTGCTTCAGCAGTGATCCTTCCCCCATCATAAGGTCAGAATTGGGTATGTTAACTTTTGATGGTACAGTGTTTAACTACATTCACATTTGCTCGAATATTGAAATGGAATCCGAACAAGATTCAGGCTCAGGCTGACAACTGGCAAGCAGCACTCATGCCACACAGGCAATGAGGACCTCTAACAAGAAGGTTACTAATCACTTTGCCCTGATATTCAGCAACATTACCATCACTGAATCTTCCACCATCAATGTGCCGGAAGCTTTTGACCAGAAAATTTACTGTCTTAACCACATAAATACTGTGTCTAAAAGATCAAATCAGAGGCTAGGGATTTAGCAGGGAGTAACTCATTTCCTAATTCCCCAAGGCCTTTCAGTCATTTACAAGGTACAAGACAGGAGTATGATGGAATTCTGTTCACATGCCTGGATGAATTCAGCTCCAGCAATATACAAAGAGTCTCATCATCATCCAGGACAAAGCAGCCCACTTAATTGGCACCCATTCACCATTTTACATGTTCACTCTCTCCATCAGCATCACAGAGTGACAGCAGTGTGAAATATATACAAATGCACTGCAGCAACCCTCTCAGGCTTCTTCAATATAATATGCCCGAAACGTCGATTCTCCTGTTCCCTGGATGCTGCCTGACCTGCTGCGCTTTTCCAGCAACACATTTTCAGCTTCTTCAATATAACACCTCTCTAACCCATGACCACCACCACTTTGAAGAACAAGGGTGGTACATGCATAGGAACAACACCAACACATTCTTATTCTCCTTGAAGTCTCACATGGGTTTCTGATTTGGAAGTGTATTGGCATTCTTTCCTGGAATTCCACCCCTAAGCAGTGCTGTGTGTCTACCCACACAATAAACTGTGAGCTTCAAGAGAATAGCTCACCATCACCTTCTCAAGGACCATCAAGGACAGACTATAAATGCTGACCTTGCCAGAAATTCCCATATACCAAGAACATAGATAAAAGAGTCTAGTTTTCATTGCCTTTTCTCTAACTTTCATTCATTGCAGTTCCAAGAAACAAGCATTCTTTGTAGTAATGTTTCAGTCATACGTGAATGATTTTGCTCTCTGATGTCAAGATATTTATGATTTTTGGTTATTAATGGGTGAACAATGCCTGGAAAGATTGGTTCTTTATTTACAGATGTTTTCCATTTAAAAGACACTCCCAAACTGATACAGAAATCTCAGCAGAAAGCCATGTGGAATATATAAAGCCGTCTTACTGACCCAGCGACATTCCATCCGCTGATCTGGCACTGACAGCTAAACCTTCACAGCATTCCTTCTTGTTGTGTGTTCTGTTCATTCAAGTGGCTATTCTACACAAGAGAGCCCAGTCATCAAGCTTTCCAACCACTGACAATGGCGTAGCAAATCTCACTCCTAACTATTCTGCCTTCACTCAGCACAAACACACACAAGCATGTGTACAGATACTCATATATGCACACCCCCTCAACATTTACACACAAACACAAACTCTAAATATAGTCTTAACTAACACACACACACGCACACACACACACGTAGCCCCAAAAATGCACGCACAAGCATCTTTGTTCACCCCCTGTTTGGTCATGTATATGCACAACCTCCAGCATACACACAAGCATACTGTCAACATACACGCACAAACATTTAAACAAACCTACACACATAATCGCAGCATATGCATAGTTTTCAAAAAGAGTGTTTGATTGTCATCAGATCTGGGAATCTAGTTTCTAATTCCTCACATTGTCTTTTGCCAGACTTCTCTGCTTCCTAATACAGGGTGTCCCATACTCTCAATAGGCACCCACATAAACATATATAGGCATCCCCTCTGCATGCACATAAAACATATGCTCTCAATGCCTACGCATGTACAGCCCTAACATACACACACAAGCATGTATGTATATCCCCAAATGAATGCATACATATATGCACATACCCCAACATACATAAAATCACAGGCATACTGTCCATAACACACTCAAACATGGAGACAAACCTATGCATACAGCCGCAACATACTCAGTTTTCAGAAGGAACATTCGATTTTCATCAGGGCTAGGAATCATTTTATTGTCACGTGTACTCAAGTGCAGGAGTGTGGTGAGAAGTGCATAATGTCCCAACACATGTCGCTATCTTGGATACCAAGGTACAAAAAAAACTTAGATACAAAGTAGTAAGAGAAACAGAGTTAAAAAGTTAAGCATTATTTCATAGAATAATAAAAGATAAAGAAATTGGTGATAGTTTACAATAAAGTCTTTTGTAGTTCAAACCAGGAAAATAAAGGGGTAAGTTAAAAGTTCAACCATCCTTGATGAGTCCTCCGCTTATCTCGCTCTCCGGGGAGACCTCAGCTGTCTGTTCTCGAAACTACTGCTGCAGAAACCGTTGCTGTGCTGAAACTGCTGCCACTCTGACCACTCCCCTCCCACCTGGGTGCCTCGGGAATCTGCCCAGACAGATCCACTCACAGGCTAAACCGAGACACCACCATGAACCGCTGAGAGGCCAGGCCAAGACCCACATCAAGCCGCCAAGAGACCAGGCTGAGAGTCGCCGAGAGGCCAAAGGGGGAAAAAGGGAAAAAAAGAGAAGGAAACAGGAAATGTCCTAATCAACCACCATCTTGACTGGAAACCATTCATTACTCACATTCCCTTCTACCAGACCTCGCTGCTCCCTAACGCAGGTTGTTCCAACAGTTGCTCAGTCTGAGATTAGTGTTGAAACTTTATTGCTGGAACAGCACAGCAGGTCAGGCAGCATCCAGGGAACAGGAGATTCGACGTTTCGGGCACAGGCCCTTCTTCAGGAATGAGCAGAGAGTGTTCAGCAGGAGAAGATAAAAGGTAGGGAGGAGGGACTTGGAGGAGGGGCGTTGGAAATGTGATAGGTGGAAAGAGGTCAAGGTGAGGGTGATAGGTCGGAATAGGATGGAGGCGGAGAGGTCAAGAAGAAGACTGCAGGTCAGGAAGGCGGTGCCTGGCTGGAGGGATTCGGCTGAGACAAGGGGAGGGGGGATGAAGAAACTGGTGAAGTCCAAGTTCATCCCCTGTGGTTGGAGGGTTCCCAGTCGGAAGATAAGACGCTCCTCCTCCGACCGTCGCGTTCTTGTGGTTTGGCGGTGGGGCCTTGGAGAGAAGTGAGGGGGGAGGTGTGGGCGCAAGTGTTGCACCTCCTGCGGTTGCAAGGGAAGGTGCCGGGAGTGGAGGTTGGGTCGGTGGGGGGTGTGGATCTGACAAGGGAGTCGCGGAGGGAGTGGTCTCTACGGAAAACTAATCTCAGTCTGAGATTAGTTAACTTAGCATAGACCATGGGTTCTTCTGACAGTTGACAATGGTTTCATGGTCACCATTAGACCCTTAATTTCAGATTTTAATGATTTCAAATTCCACCATCTACCATGGGGGTTTAAAACTGGGTCCCCAGAACAGTACCTGGGTCTCTGGATAAATAGTCTCACAATAATACCATTAGGTCACTACTGTTCCCTTTAGTGACAGTACGAGGGTGAGTAGTCAATTGCAGCATATTTTACATTTCCAGAATAACAATGGATTGATAATGGAGCTGTCTAATATGAGAGTGAATTAAATCTGTCAGGAATGTCACAAGTCTTCCCAGAGTTGAGTACTTGGGTACCAGGGATATAGTTGAAGTGCTGGAATTCCTTTGAGCTCCTGAGCTGGCTGCTGGTGGTGACTGGGAAATGTTTGAACTTTCGCTCTGCTATAAAGGCACATCACATGAAAGAAAAGATAGTTGAAAAACTTAACAGCATTCACTTGGCTTGTTATTGAGTATTTCCTCGGTTTGGATACTGATAGGCAGACAACACCTGTGGAAACCCACGCAGACACGGGGAGAATGTGCAAACTCCACACAGACGGTCTCTGAGGCTGGAATCAAACCCGGGTCCCTGGTGCTGTGAGGCAGCAGTGTTAGCCACTGAGCCACAGTGCTACCCCAGAAAGATTAGTTTGGAAATGCAGTGAAGCTCCACAGCAAGCCAAGTAAACGCCGAACCTACAACCACCTGATCCACAGTCAGATACACTAACGATTGCACCACCAGCCACATGCAAACATGCCCCATTGCTCAGCAACACAATTAAGTGGGGAGTGTTGAAGAAGTAAAAAATGAGAATGTTGCACTTTTTAATCTCAATTCACCTCATTACCCTGGACCTGGCCTGTAATAAGGCACAGAGGTTGGCAGCTCCCCTATCAAGGATCAGTAATTACTGCAGTGAAGCTGTTCCCATTCTACCGCAACCTTTCTCCCAGTTGTGGTGTAAAGGTTTAAATGGGTAGTGTAATGAGAGCCTGGGGGATAATTGGTGGTTGCTGGTGAATTGCAGAGCAGCAATTCAATCAACTGCTTCTGATTGTGTCCCAGGCCCCAAGAGCAAAACCCAAAATTGAAATAGCTTTAAACACGCTGCCAGCTGCTTGTTAATCTTTATTTCCTCTGCTATTTCTCTCCTCCTTTTCTGCTTTATGTCTGGGTTTATTCCTGGCTGATGCTGTCCCTTGTCCCTTATCACTTAAGTGGCCTGTGGGCTTTAGATAGCAAATGTCTTTTTTGTCCATCGCAACTGAGTCCTTGACCTGTCTTGTCCTTTTCCAGTTTACGTTATTGCCGTAACTGAAGATGGCTGAAAGGCTAATGGAAGCAGATTCAGTAGGAAATTTCAAAGTTGAGTTGGATAAATATTTGGAAAGGAAAAATTTGCAGGGCTACAGGGAAAGAGTAGGTGAGGAGTGGCATTAGTTGGACAATTCTTTGAGGGCCATCACGTTCATGGTAGGCCTCATTCTGTTCTGTGTGACTTCGTGGTTCTATGCTGTGCCCTTTACACATTGCTACTTTACAGGAGTGGGAGATACCAGATGAGAGATCTGGAGCAAGAGCCCTGGTTTGGTCTGTTGCCATCCTAACCTTAGGCTCACTGAGGCAAATTTTCCAGGTTAAACAGTTGAACATGGGCCCTCGTGGTCTGTAAAAGCATCATGGTACATTGGTTATACCAATCAAGGAATCAACAAGCCAATTTCTTCAGCCTGGGGTTGCCAAATCCGGAGTGTCCAGGAGATAATTTTTAATTTTAAGAAATTTAAACAAAATTGTGACGTTCTTTTGGCTTGCACTGAGCTTTGACAGTTGTCTATTTCCAAACATACAGCCTGTGCCTTCATGGTACAAATAATAAAGTAAAGCAGGTGTAAGGCCTGAACACCGACCAGCTGTATCTGACGGATGTAATTTGGATGCTGTGGGCTTAAATGTTAAATCCCTGCTGCTTGGGATGAATGTTTCTCTTCTGACGCAAAGCTGATATAAGAATGTTGCACACTATATGGAGCGGATGATGCTGCTGAGGTAATGGGAATGCCATCTGTTTTAACCCCTTCCCAACTGTACACTACTGACACAAATGAACGCTGAGCTGAATCAAATTTGTATACTCAGCCAAAAACTAAAAGAACCTGTACTTAATTGTCTCCCTGCCTTTTCGAAGTGGAACAAGCAGGCATTATGTGGTGGGATTGCAGACTTTTCACATGGGAGACCTTTATTGATAATCACTAAAACCCC
This sequence comes from Chiloscyllium plagiosum, assembly GCF_004010195.1. Classification (NCBI taxonomy): domain Eukaryota; kingdom Metazoa; phylum Chordata; class Chondrichthyes; order Orectolobiformes; family Hemiscylliidae; genus Chiloscyllium; species Chiloscyllium plagiosum. The sequence continues at coordinate 28,325,339 of NC_057743.1, forward strand.
AGGAAATTCCTTGACCTCTCTTGCACATCCTCCCCCTGCCACTACAGGAGAGAGAGATCATCATCAGCCACACATGCAAAGATCCTTTTTTGCCAGTAATTTCCCATAAGACCTCCCTCCCTTTCCAGAATCTTCTGACACTCTGAACAAATTTTCACCATCGAATATCACTGCAACAATTTTACCATGAACTCTCTGCATGGGTTTACATCTTCAGGTTTTCAAAACTGGTGGGGTCAGCACAATCAGATTCAACCTTGAATTCACTTTGCCTAAATTTCAGACCCTGCCAGATATGATTGAGATCAGGAATCCCAGTGAAAGTAGTACGGCAAGGGTGAGTAATTCAGTGAGGGTGAATCACACTGTGAGGGTGAGGGATATAACCGAACTGAATAATGCAGTCAGGGACAGTAATGTGGTAACAAAATTAGAAATTGCTGGAAAAGCTCAGCAGGTCTGGCAGCATCTGTGGAGAGAAATCAGAGTTAATGTTTCAGGTCCAGTGACCCTCAGTCAATAGATTTGAAACATTAACTCTGATTATTCTCCAAGATGCTGCCAGACCTGTCAAGTTTTCCCAGCAATTTTTGCTTTTGTTTCTGATTTACAGCATCCGCAATTCTTTCCGTTTTTATTCAATAATGCAGCAAGCGTTTTACATGCGATGGGGAAGCAACCTGTTGCAAACTTTAGTGACATAATGGTCAGAATTTTGTTTGATTTTAAGAGTAAGTTAGAATTAGAATTAGAATTACTACAGTGTGGATACAGGCCCTTCAGCCCAACAAGTCCACACCGACCCTCCAAAGAGTAAGCCACCCAGACCCATTACCCTACCTTATTACTCTACATTTCCTCTGGCTAATGCACCTAACCTAAACATCCCTGAAATCTTGAGATAGCCAAGCTACCTTTGGATCCTTATCAGGCTGCTCTTGTGTTGGCTGAAAGCCAGCCCTACAGCCACCTCTGCATGGCGTGTTGTTTCCTTTGTGATCCATGACTCTTTCCTCTTCCACGTTCCAACATGTGCTAGTTTTCTGGAACCTGGATCTTTATGTTGCTTTCCATGGATGCAGCAATTAACTCAGTTGGACTCTGGAAGACCTTCATTACTCCTCACGATACAGCCCTCCAACCTTGGAACCTATAGCCTATGCAATGGTTTCAACACCATATCTTTACCATTAAGATTCTTGGGCCTGTGAATGTTCCTACAAAGCTGAAAATGGAATAACACCCTATTTATTACGACCCCAAACAATGACCATTTTTGGTGATTTTTGGATGCCATACTTCTCAGAATTAAATGAATCATGGGACAGTTGGGATGTTGGTGTTAGGAGTTGATCAGCCTATTCGTCTTTATTGAGCAGTGAGATTTTCCCTTCAGTACTAAGCCCTTAAGTAAGCTCACACAATAGTATTTTTCAGTTTCTGTTTCATTTCCTTTAGTCGTGGGTGTTTGCACTGTAATGGAAGACTTGCAAATAGAGCCTGGGCCCCTTTCTACTGCAAAGTCTCTGGCAAGGTTTTCTTTTGTGACAGGATTTGGGAGAGTTGGTGGTTATTAATTTTCCACTTGACTCATCCACCCATCCCTCCACACTATACTTTTACTCCAATTGTAGGTGGCCTTCTCTTTTCCTCCGGCAACCCCTCTATTTTTCTTACATCGCTCCCTCTAATTACTGGCCCTTTTGCTAACTCTCTTGGTATTACTGCTTTTACTCCGCTCCCATCCGGGGCCTTAGTGTTATACTACCTCTTATTCAAATGAACTGTTCACCCTCCCTCCTGAAGGTACCTTATTTCTGCAATGCCTTATTATTGGGTTCCCATTCTAAACGTGCAACTCCCACCCTTCCTTGTCTCCTGTACCTCTGTCATTGTGATGCATCCCAGTTTATTCCCTTCATTCCCCAGGATCCTTCCAGTGCTACAAAAAACTGCATCCTTTAAAACTTAACCCCTACCAGACCTTTCTACCTAACCCACCTTTATCTGAACCTTTTGAATTGAGCCCTTTTATGAGTTAAACCGGTTTGCCTGCTCTGGTCAGGTTTGTTGACATCAGCCAGTGTGACAACCTTGCTTAGACAGAATATGAAGAAGAAGGAGTTATTGGGTGTCTCGAATAACATCAAGGTTTGATAAATCCCCAGAGCCTGATGAGATCGATTCCAGGATTCTGAACGAGGCAAGGGAGGAGAATGATGGGACCTTTTCAGAGATCTTTAGCCACAGGCGACATCACAGGAAACTGGAGAATAGTCAGTATTATTCCATTGTTCAAGAAGTGCAACAGAGATTTTACACCAGTCAACCTTACATCAGTGGAAGGGAAATTATTGGAGAAGGTTCTTAGGGACAGGATTTACTCACATTTGGTGAAGAATTAACTTATTAGGAATAGCCAGCATGGCTTTATGCAGGGGAGTTCTTGTCTCAGCAACTTGACTGAGTTCTTTGAGGAAGTGACGAAGATGATTGATGAGCGTAGAGCAGTGTTAAGAAAATTGTATTTAAACAGACACATGACTAGGCAGGAAATAGTGGGATATGGGCCATGTGCAGGCTGATGGGATTAGTTTAGAATGACATCATGGTTGGCACAAACATGGTGGGCCAAAAAGCCTGTTCCTGTGCTGTACTGTATTGTTCTATATTCTCTGTTTGTTGACCCAGTCAGGCTTCAGCCTTTACACTGCAAGCTTTTAATAACAATGAGCAAGGTCACATATAGTTACATTTGATGAGCTGGTTGACCTGTTCAGGCTTCACTGTAAGTATTTGCACAAAGAAGCCTATCCCACCTACATGAGTTTAGAATGAAATGGGGGGGATCTAATACAAAGTACTGAATGGCCTGGACAGAGTAGATGTTGGGAAGATGTTTCCATTGGTAGGAGAGACTACAAAGGTAAGTCTTCAGGAGAGGGCATAGCCTTAGAGTAAAGGGAAGACCTTTAGAACAGAGGTAAGAAGAAACTTCTTCAGCCAGAGAGTGGGGAATCTATGGAATTCATTGGCACAGAAGGCTGTGGAGGCCAGATCATTGAGTATATTTAAGACTAAGATAGATAGCTTCTTGAATATCAGGGGGAATCAAGGGTTACAGGGGGAAACTTATCAGCCATGATTGAATGGCAGAGCAGACTCGATGGGCTGAATGGCTTAATTTCTGCTCCCATGTCTTATGGTCTTATGGTCTCATATCTACAGGCGGTTTGTGAGCATGCGTTTTCTAGTTTTGCGGAAAAATTGAGCTTTAAACATAATTCCTGTAGGTATGAGGTGTTAATAGGCAGTCATGACATGCTGATGAATGTTCTGCAATGAAGATGAATGAGTGGGTGATGCAAAGAAGGTTAGTTATTGGAGTGAGAGTAGGTAAAAACAATGACTGCAGATGCTGGAAACCAGATTCTGGATTAGTGGTGCTGGAAAAGCACAGCAATTCAGGCAGCATCCGAGGAGCTGTAAAATCGACGTTTCGGGCAAAAGCCCTTCACCTGTATTCCTGATGAAGGGCTTTTGCCCGAAACGTCGATTTTACTGCTCCTCAGATGCGGCCCGAACTGCTGTGCTTTTCCAGCACCACTAATCCAGAAACTGGAGTGAGAGTGATTAACATAGTGAGTGAGTGATAGAATGGTGAGTAATACACTGAGGCAGTATAACCATGAGAATAATGCATCATGCACAGATAATGTGTCAATTTCTAAGGTTGAGTGATGTCATGATAATGAGTCTGGGTGTGTCACACAATGAGAATTTGTGACACAATGGGGGTGAGTGGAGTAGCAAGGGTAACTATACAAAGTCGGTAAATGATGAATTTTCGTGAAGGCTTATATCTCTTTTAATGCTTTTCATTATTACAACTCTCCTGTGTCTGCCTCCTACACAGCATTATGACAGGCTTGTCCATGTCTTCTCTCTATGTATTTGTGTAATGATTGAAAAAAGAACAAAATAAAATATTGATATGTTGACATGGCAACCTACCTGCTGTTGTAGATTGTAAGACCATCTTAGAAATGGAAAGAATAAAAGTCTTTGTGCATCTTTAAGTAGAAAGCAAGTGAAGGATTTGGTTTGCAACAAAGCTAAGTCTTCAGCTGACAGGGCCTTGGAGAGTGACCTTGGAGAATATAAATGTGTTTCATCTTTACTGCACAATTGAACTGGCTGACAACAGAATATAACAATGTGAATTGTGAGTAATACTGACACCGTTGGCAAACCAATATGCAGAATGGTGCAATGCAGAAAACTTGGGCTTCCATTGCTACTTTTCTGTGTTTTAAAGCATCTTACCCCATACTCATATAGGGTATGGGGTATCAGTGTTACAGTCCAAAGGTTGCACACTACTAAGCATACTAAAGGCATAAAGTGTGAGGCCCTTTCAGGAGGTAGTTACCATGGATTTACTTTCTGTCTAGTACAATATAAGCCCAGCCAAAGGATAAATACCGCAGGGAATGGCAGAAGTGTACTTGGCATGAGAAGTCTAACAGAGGGCCGAACACCAGCCAAACAGAGAGAGGCCAGAATAAAAATAGAACATGTGACTGTGTAGCACTTTGGTAAAAGTAACAGGAATAATTTGAACTTTATGCAAGGGTAAAACAAATGTTAATGAGTTGACAGACCATTTACGTTTCTCCCCATTTCTAGTTTCATTGACACTAACCACATTGTTTCAACAATAAAACCAAAAAGCTGGAAGAACAGTGCCTTATTTTCTGCTTGAAACTCTAGAACCTTTCGGACTCAATATCGAGTTTAACAATTTTCGGGCTTGAGACACCTAATCCCATATCCTTACCCCAACCCCCACACGCTGGGCCTTGTTATCACATGGCCTGCTATTACACACTACCCATTGTTAGCCAGTAATAGTCCCCAGTAGCAACTGTTCATTCTCCTAGGCTGACCATTATCTATTCCTTTGTCTGTCCAACTGTTCTTTTCTCTCTTTGAGCTCCATCTCTACCTATTGTTTACTCACTACCTCCACCCCTCCCCCCCTCCATGCCACCTCTGTATAAGAAAGCAACTTTTTCCTCACTACCATCAGCTCTAAAGAGGGGTCACTGGACCTGAAACATTAACTCTGATTTCCCTTTATAGATACTGCTGGGCCTGCTGAGATTTTCCAGCAATTTCTGATTTTATTTTTGATTTCCAGCATCCACAGATCTTTTGATTTTTTTAATGCACTTAATTGCCTAATGTTTTAAGCAAAGCAGGATCCAAAGTTATCTTTCTGATGCTTCAATCTTGAACAATTTTTATATCCTCCTGCATCCTACATTGTATTTCCTTTTGCTTTGTGGGCATTTTTGTAGCATTAGAATACATTATATTGACAATTGAAACCTATTAATATTTTTAAGCATGCTACACCAAATAGGCATAAGCAATAGTTTAATGGCTTCAGATTTTAATGTCCCCTCTTAAAATGGGAAGCGATGGTGTGTGTTCAGAACTTTCCTTGGGGCCTGACTGTTTACACTGGTTGTCCCATTCCAGTATTGTGTACTATGCCTTCAGGACTTGCTGATTGCATCCTCACAATTGGAGGCACTAATTTTAGAATTTAGAATTAGAATCTTCGGCCCAACATGTCCACACCGACCCTCCAAAGAGAACCCACCCAGACCCATTGCCCCGACGAATGCACCTAACCTACACAACCCTGAACACGATGGGCAATTTTTGCAATAAATTGCTAAAACCTGCACATCTTTGGACTGTGGGAAGAAACCCATGCAGAATGTGCAAACTCCACACAGACAGTCGCCCGAGGCTGAGAACCGAACCCAGGTCCCTTTCTCTATGAGCCAGCAGTGGTAACCACTGAGCCACCGTGCTGCCCCATTTTTGTATTACTTTTGTTTACCTCTGGAGTTAGATAAAAGACTGATTACTGTAGATATATATCAGATTTTAGTTCACCCCTTATTTGTACTAGATTCATTTTATATTTTAGGAGAGAATGTTGAGACACTTCAACTGAAAATTAAAGTGAAATATTGTGCAGGCACAAGTTAGTTTGCCCCTAATAGCAATCAGCAACTTAGAGGATGATGCTTGGATCTGGGAAGGTTGTCAAAGACTTAACTAGATCACAAAGTAAGTGTAAGGGGGATGCCACTGTATCATTGATGTGATTTAGAATAATTTGGCTTAAAGCACCCAAAAATATTAGAAACATCTTATTAATTCTGTCAGGTCACGCAAAGCACTTCACACATAAGAATGTACAGTGTATAGACAAATACAACAGAGTAACAGGGATGTGAGTGGGATCGCCTATGAATGTATCAGATTTTATGTACCATGTCGAAGAGTGAGGGAGATTTACAAAGGGCTTCCCCAAATATAGAAACAGTAATGTGGACCCTGACATTTACTGAGATTTGCAAGTGGGAAGGGTGCACTTCTGGTTGAGAAGCCCTGAAGTTTGGCTTTCTCTACAATTCATGCATTTTTAAACCACTTTCCAACTTGGAAGTCAACATGTTTGACAGGCTTGACTCCCTTTTGGTTAGAGACAAAAAAACTGCAGGTGCTGGAATCCAAGGTTGACCAAGAAATCCCATGCCCTCCCCCTCCCTTCCATTCCACTCATTGACCCTTCCTTCTAGCCACCAATGGATTCATTCCTCCCATCGACCAACCAGGTCATACCCCTACCTATCACTACCTCACCACCCTATCCACCCACCTCCTAAATCTGCAGCTCTCCTTACACCCACCCCCAGTCCTGAAGAAGGGCTACACCTGAAACGTTGACTTCTCCACCTCCTGATTTTGCCTGGCTGGGTGTGTTCTCCCAGCCTCCTGCTTGTCAACTTTGATTCCCTTTTGGGCAGGAAACTCTCCAGATATTACCACAAGCCAGAATCCTCAGAGATGGCAGAAGTGGATTGTCCAGAAGGTTGATGGATGACTGCTGGGATTCAGAGTGACTTGAAGTGGAAGTTCATTGGGAGTCGGGGTGGGTGAGATCAATACCATCCCGCATTTGAGGTTTAAGTCCATGTAGGAATCAGATAAACATAGCCTGCTAATGGAAATCATTTCTGCCCCTTCTGGCCCAGGGTCAGGCCTGAGAAAGCACTTAACTGCTCAGTGTAGTGGGCTTCTCTTTTGGTGCTGGATTTCCTGATATCTAAGAAACCCAGCCAGTCAGTACTAAAGCTGGAAGCAAGATTAAACCTGAGTTATTAAAATATTTAATAACCAATCCATCTTCCTTGATCAGGCCACATCCCATCTCATCCCACATCCATTAAAAGTAAAAGGGATACTGAGAGACAGGTTGGGCTTGGGTTTGAGATTTTTACATGTTAACATTCCACTCAACCCGAACCAAACCATTTGGCAAAATTACTCACGGAGGGTAAATTATCCATCTCTCTGCTATTGTTACCATTCTATGTCTCATGAATTTTAGTGTATATGTAAAGACATAATTTCCAGTTTTCCTGGATCAGCCACTTAATGGCAGAAAAAGGCATCTGAAACGCTGAACCTCTGTTTAATTATTTGTAAACAGATTGGAGACAGTTTGTGAATGCATTCCATCCCAAGTCCAAGTAATAGCAGCTGCTTGTTTGGCTGTGATACCACAACAGCCAGATAATCTTCCAGCTCATGAATAAATTGGCTAACTTGCAGGAGAGCTGCTTCTGCCAGTGGAATCACACCCTGGCAAGAGTTATGAGCCCCAGTTTCCTGATCAACTAGTAAACTGCTCAAATTATGTTCAAAAAATCCATTTCAATATATGCAGGAGGAGGAGAATTAGACATGATTCATTTTAAATGTAAGAAATTATGTTAACTATTTACTGTAAAGATTACTGACTGCCCAGCAATGAGTCTGAAACACTCCCTCCTCTTAACCAAACCAAATTTATTTTCCATACTCATGGCATCATTGGATTGAACTGCAATTGGATTGCAATTGAATTTTCATCTTGTAACTCACTGCAAATATTACTGTGCACATATTGATGGTTCTCTGTTTAATACATTAAACCAATTGGCTTCTCTATACATATCTCTAGCTATATAACTATTATCTTTCAGAGAGCAACATGCCATGTGATGTTCACATTACTCTCAGCCTCTCCAATGCGGTCACCGAAGAATGGGATTCTGAAAACATTTGTCTACTTAGTTCCACACAAGTTAAACTACTTATTTTTAAAATTCAGACCCCATTAAGTAATCTCCATCAACGAGTGACTCTGGTCAGGTCTCAGTGTATGATGTAGGCCTGCACATAGAGAGGAGAAAGTGAGGTCTGCAGATGCTGGAGATCAGAGATGGAAATGTGTTGCTGGAAAAGCGCAGCAGGTCAGGCAGCATCTAGGGAACAGGAGAATCGACGTTTCGGGCATTAGCCCTTCTTCAGGAATGAGGAAAGTTGGTCCAGCAGGCTAAGATAAAAGATAGGGAGGAGGGACTTGGGGGAGGGGCGTCGGAAATGTGATAGGTGGAAAGAGGTCAAGGTGAGGGTGATAGGACAGGCGGGGGCGGGGGCGGAGAGGTCGGGATGAAGATTGCAGGTTAGGAAATGGACCCACCACCAAGGAACTAACCTCCATGTACAGCGCATCATCCGCCGCCATTTCCGCCACCTCCAAACGGACCCCACCACCAAGGATATATTTCCCTCCCCTCCCCTACCAGCACCCCGTAAAGACCACTCCCTCCGTGACTCCCTCGTCAGACCCACACCCCCCACCAACCCAACCTCCACTCCCGGCACCCTCCCCTGCAACCGCAGGAGGTGCAAGACTCGCGCCCACCCCTCCCCCCTCACCTCCCTCCAAGGCCCCAAAGCACACGGAGTGGTCTTTACGGAATGCTGATAGAGGAGGGGAGGGAAATATATCCTTGGTGGTGGGGTCCGTTTGGAGGTGGCGGAAATGGCGGCGGATGCACATAGAGACCCTGTCACCAATTAGGAACAAAGTGGATGCTACAACTGAGAAGCATTCGAGCCATTCTATCTGGATGCACTCAGATGGGCTGGATGGTTGTCCTCACTTGTTTTGTCCTATGGAACATCTGTGGTCACCTGAATGACAGCTGACTCGCTATGAATTGAACTTTAGGATACCATTAGCCTTCCCTCCCTCTCCTGATCATTCGCAGTCAAGTAGATTGCCCAAGCATGGAAAACAGTCAATTGATCAAGATGTGCCAGAAATCTATCAGATCTTGAGCCCAGATGAATGTTTGCACCTTCAGGAGCAGATTGAAAGACAATAACACAATATACTGATGGGAGCAAAAAGCAAAAGGCATTGTGCTAGTATTTCACTCATCTCCTGTTTTTCTTTACAGATCTGAAGTCAGTATCAAATTGAGCGGGAAATCAAAGAAGAAGCAGAATGTCACAGATCCACAGATTGTGAAACCAGGTAAGAGAGGAGGTTCAGAGCTGAAAATGTGCTGCTGGAAAAGCGCAGCAGGTCAGGCAGCATCCAAGGAACAGGAGAATCGACGTTTCGGGCATAAGCCCTTCTTCAGGAATCCTGAAGAAGGGCTTATGCCCGAAACGTCGATTCTCCTGTTCCTTGGATGCTGCCTGACTTGCTGCGCTTTTCCAGCAACACATTTTCAGCTCTGATCTCCAGCATCTGCAGCCCTCACTTTCTCTCAAAGAGAGGAGGTTCAGCCTGTTTAAGACTTGCTTGGCAGACAACAGCCACAAAATCCTGCAGCACAAGTAATGACTGAGATTAGCCTCAAAATGAGATCAATATCTCAGTTGTCCCACCCTGAGCAGGAACAGCCCCATTTGTTCTGACATTTGCAACAAAATAAAGACCCAAATGAAGTTCAAATCAAGGTAATATCTTTATGTGCAGCAGTTCTGTACAGCTTTTGCTATAAAGTACAATCATTGGAATTTGACAATCCCTGCAATTGCAAAAATACCAAAGACATTTTCCAGTTGTCTCGGGCACTATTTACATACATCGAGGCAAAAGGAGGGTCTGAAAACTGAACAGATCCTTGTATTTTGGCAGACAGACCTCAGACAGTGGTCTTTCCTCACTGCACCTTGGTAACAGTTGCCCCAAGCCTTACTGTGTCCCTCAGCATGTAGTCCTGGGCTTTGGAATGTGCCAGTCTGCAACTCTCAGTTGAGGTCAACTCTTTGCACTGGAAGGCCAACAGGACATCTTTCACTGAGCTGATGGCCTTCCAGGTGCAGTTTGTCTCGGTGTGCATCTGGGGAACATACCGAAGAACACAGAGTCCTGCATCACGGAACTGCTCTGGATGAACTTCGACAAAAACCACTGCATCTCTCTCCAGGCCTCCTTGGCAAAGGCATATTCCAGAGGGGATGTCTGACAGTCTCTTCACTCCGCCAAAGCTATTTTGTGGGCAGTATGCAATGGAACAGAAGGCTCGGGTGTACATGAAGGATCTCACAGGTCCCTTCTCACCACCAGCCAAGCTACATCTTAGTACTTGTTGGATGACACATGCTGCCAAATGACTTTGACAGTCTGCCCAGGGAACCACCTGACAGGTCCACCCTTTCCTTTTCCTGAAGGGTCTCGAGGATGCTACGCACTGACCACTTCCTGATGGGCTTGTGGTCAAGGGTGCTTTCCTTTACAAATTTTTTTCAAGAGGCTCAGGTGATACAGAAAGGTCCAACTACCTGGAGCATTCCATGGCAATGGGGCCAGGCCCATCCTTCATAATACCAAGGATGGGTAGAATCTGCAAATCCAGGTGATATATAGTGACGGCAAAGAGAGGGAAGGTGCTTTTCTCTTCATAGAATCATAGAGACCCTACACAATAGAGACCAGTCGGAGTGTCGGATCTCCAAAGAGCATTCCACGTAGAACCACTCGCTGCCCTTTTTTTGTAACTCCACATTAACTATGGCTAGTCCACCTGGCTTACACATCCCTGGGCATGGCAGGACAATTTTCAGCAACTTACCTGACCTGCACATCTTTGGTCTGTGGGAGGAAACCCAGGCAGACATTGGAGAATGTGCAAACTCCCAATAGACAGTCGCCCGAGGTTGGAATCAAACCAGGGTCCTTGATGCTGTGAGGCAGCATTGCTGTTGCCTAACCATTGCTTTTACATGTGTTATAAGGAAACTCCCATCTATACGGCACCTTTCACAACCCCAGGACATCCCTCAATCAGCATCACTAAAGAGAAAGATTATCTGGTCATTATCTCATTACTGTTTGTGGGAATCGTGCTTCCTATGTTCCAACAGTGGCCACACCTTAAGAGTATTTAACTGGCTGTGAAACACCCTGAGATATCCTGAGGTCATGAAAGGTTCTGGGGAAATACTACTTCCTTCTTTCACTGTTGTATTATAGGACACTGTTCATTTTGTGGCTTTCAACTGAGTTGGTACAGTGAACATGATGCTGATAAACCAACACACTTGGCACACGCTGAACTGGCATTAAGTGTGATTAGTGTTTCTAGCATTTTAAAAAGTTGCCTGGGCTGACAGCACAAAACAGTGAAGGAAATCACGTTGGACAGCTAATTCTACATTAGTTGAGTCAGAGCATGTCAGCATCACAAGCCCTGATTCTCTGCACTTGTTCTTTGTTATCGTAATAGATATCGCCTGTGGTTAAGGTTATTAAATAATGTCTATTTTTTAAAAATACTTCAGCCCACCTGTTGCATAGTGACTAATGTCGGTCTCAATACTAAGTGTCAGATTATAAACTCAAGTATAGCGAATGCTGGGAGTGAGTGCTCAGTGTGAAACAAGGCTTTAATCACTGGCTATACATCAGCACTTCTGAAAACACAACCCACAGCTCACAGGTCTGTCAGAGAGAAATTATCTTTCATGTGGTTCTGACCAAAATGTCAGCCTTGCTTCAGTAAGTAGCACTCTCTTCACACTGAGTCAAACTGTTGTGGATTCAAGTTTCACACCAGAGATTTGAGCCAGAGCCAAGGCTGACACTCCCAGTGCAGCACTGAGGGAGTGCTTCACAGTCAAAGGTGTCATCTTTCAGATCAGATGGTAAGCAAAGGGTCCTGTTTGCCCTTTCAACCGGACATCAAAGATCCCACGTTACTACATAAGAGAAGAGCAGTGGAGTTGTGCACACCCATTTTCCTATCCATTCCCCTAGATTAGATTTGATAGATTCCCTACAGTGTGGAAACAGGCCCTTCAGCCCAACAAGTCCACACCGACCTTCCGAAGAACAACCCACCCAGACCCATTCCCCTACATTTACCCCTGACTAATGCACCAAAGGAGAAAGTGAGGTCTGCAGATGCTGGAGATCAAAGTTGAAACTTTATTACTGGAACAGCACAGCAGGTCAGGCAGCATCCAGGGAACAGGAGAAGGGCCTGTGCCCGAAACGTCGAATCTCCTGTTCCCTGGATGCTGCCTGACCTGCTGTGCTGTTCCAGCAATAAAGTTTCAACTAATGCACCAAACACTACAGACAATTTAGCATGACCAGTTCACCTAACCTGCACATCTTTGGACTGTGGGAGGAAACCTGAGCACCCGGAGGAAACCCACGCAGACACAGGGAGAAAGTTCCCCAATATTTACCTCTTCACCAACATCACTAAAAACATATTATTGTGTCTGGTCATTATCACTTTGCTGTTTTGGAGATTTTACTGTATGAAAATTGATAGATGCATTTCCAATATTAATGCAGTAACTACATTTTAAAAAGGGAGTCCGTTAGCTCAGTTGGCTGGACAGCTAATTTGCAATACAGAGTGATGCCCATAGCATAGGTTCAATTCCCACAATAGCTGTGGTTACCATGAAGGGCTCTCTTTTGTAACCTGTCCCCTCACCTGAGGTATGGTGACCCTCAGTTTAAACCACCACTAGTTATCTCTGTTTAACAAGAGAACAGTCCTATGATCTGTAAAACTACAGTGACTTTTACATTTGAAACTAATCAAGTTTGTAAAGCACTTTCTGATCTTCTGAAGTTTGAATGATGCTATGTAAACACAGGCTTCTCTTTTTTGAAGAGTCATTATCAGACCTGAAACATTAACTCTTTCTCTCTCCACAGATGCTGCCAGACCTGCTGAGTTTCTCCGACACTTGCTGTTTTGATTTCAGATTTCCAGCCTTTGCATTATTTTGCTTTTATTCTTTCTTTGTACTCGGAATGCTATTTTGTGTAGGCTTTATTTCCCCCTTTTTCTAAACTACATCTTCAAGACAAGATAAAACAACCTTTTGTAGAGGTTTTCGGCTCAGCTGTATAAATATTTTTACTGTACATTGCAGCACACACACTGTGACTTGTCTCATTCTTTGGAAGAATAATATTATGCTTAATTTGGAAACCTCCCCCCCACCCCCAGAGAGTGTCAATTCTTGCAGGGTACAGTTCCACAGATGCCAGCAGACCTCCATTAACCAATCCCATTTCCCATTCCTTAAGTAGACCTGTGAGAGTGGGAGATTTTGGGTAACTGAGAGAACCAAGAGACATGCCAGCACAGGTATATTGGGCCGAATGGTCATCTTCTGTAATATGAAGTTTCTGTGTTTCTAGATAGAAAAATAGAAGAGGTACAGGTCCAGTTAAGTGGCAGAGCAGATCAAATGGCCTCTTCCTTTTCCTATCGATGTGGAAGTGTCAATGTTGGACTGAGGTGGACAAAGTTAAAAATCACATAATACCAGGTTATATTTGAAAGTACAGGTACACAATCCTTTGTCCGAAATCCGAAAAGCTCAGAAATCTGAATTTTTTTTCGTGGAGTCTGAAGCGTCATTTTGGCGTGCAAACAGGTGACCCAACTCCACACCCACTCAAACCATGTCACTCAGATGTGACATGGCAGCATGGCCCAGCACTGGCAGGTGTCAATTGTGTCTCAGCGCTCGTGCTATTCACACGTGCATCTGCTGTTAGGTAAGGGTTTTTTATTTCACAGTGAAAATGTCATTTATTATGAAATCAAAAAAATTCCAACAAACAACTGGCCCCAAGGATTTCAGATAAAGGATTGCGTACCAGTACTACCTTTCGGACCACTACATCTGACAGAAAAGCAGGGCTCCGAAAGCTAGTGCTTCCAAATAAACCCATTGGACTATAACCTGGTGTTGTGTGATTTTGAACTTTTTCCTTTTGTTTGTCATCACAAGTGAGCATACTATTGACCTTACTCAAACATCAATACCAACTTCCTAACCAGGATACTGGAGAGATTAGGAGGAGTATGCTGGTTCATTTTTCTCCTCAGCCCAGGGGTATCATGTCATGCTAACTATTTCATCACACACTGCAGAATGATGTGAGACTTCTCTGGTTTGGATGAAGTAATATTCTCATTAGGTAGCACACCTATCATCCAACTGCCAGCAAAGTGCGTCTGTCACAAGATGAATAAACTCCTTGTGCTAAAGTTCCAAATTATATGATTCTGTTACATCCTAAGAGGGATAGAAGCCAAAATTGAAGGAAGGGGTGGCCTGTGTTAAAGTATTCTCTCAGGTCTGGATCCGTGTTTTTATCACTGATCTTTGCAGAGTTTTCTGGAACAAACTGTTGCAGTATGGTTGCAACAATTACCTCCTTTTGCCAAGGCTGTTTGTCGTTTATATAAATGATTTGGATGTGAATATCGGAGGTTAGTAGATTTGCAGATGACATCAAAATTGGTGGTGTAGTCAACAGTGGAGAAGGTTACCTCAGAGTACAATGGGACCTTGATCAGATGGGCTGATGGGCCAAGCAGTGGCAGATGGAGTTTCATTTAAATAAATGTGAGGTGCTATATTTTGGAAAGGCAAATCAGGGCAGGACTTATACACTTAGTGGTAAAGTCCTGAGGAGTGTTGTTGAACAAAGAGACCTTGGAGTGCAGGTTCATAATTCCTTGAAAATGGAGTCACAGGTAGATAGAGTAATGAAGAAGGTATTTGGTATGCTTGTCTTTATTAGTCAGTGTATTGAGGACATGTTGCAGCTGTACAGGGCATTGGTTAGGCCACGTTTGGAATACTGTGTGTAATTCTTGTTTCTCTGCTATAGGAAAGATGTTGTGAAACTTGAAAGAGTTCAGAAAAGATTTACAAGGATGTTGCCAGGGCTGGAAGGTTTGAACTATAGTGAGAGGCTGAACAGGCTGGGGCTGTTTTCCCTGGAGCACCAGAAGCTAAGGGTGACCTTGTAGAGGTTTATAAAATCATGAGGGGCATGGATAAGGTGAATAATTAAGGTCTTTTCTCCAGGGTGGGGAGTCCAAAACTAGAGGTCATAGATTTAAGGTGATAGGGAAAAGATATGAAAGGCACCTAAGGGGCAACTTTTTCATGCAGAGGGTGGTGCATGTGTAGAATGAGCTGCTACAGGAAGTGTTGGAGGCTGGTACAATTACAACATTTAAAGGATATCTTGATGGGTATATGAATAAAAGAGTTTAGAGGAATATAGGCCATATGGGACTGGATTAATTTAGGATATCTGGTCAGCACGGACGAGTTGGACTGAAGGGTCTCTTTCCATGCTGTACATCTCTATGAGGCTAATGCAGAAAGAAAGGCAGTCATTATTCTTGCTCCTGATTCCTAAACAGAGATTCCATCTACAACAACAACTTGTACTTTTGTAGCACCTTTAACAAAGCAGACCAATCCAAGGTGTTTCACAGCAGCCTTTTCAGACAGAAGTTGATATCGAGTCACATAGGGAGATATTAGCCCAGGAACCTAACGCTTAGTTCATGAGGCAGTTTTTAATGAGCATGTTAAAGGAGAGAATGGGAAAGAAACAACGGGTTTGAAGAGGGGCCTGGACAGCTGCAGGAATGGCTGTCAGTTGAAGAGCAATGAAAATCAGGAATGCTCATGAGGCCTGAATTGAAGGAGTGTAGAGTTGTCATCAGCCAAGGACAGCTCCAGACTCTCCCAGAAAGACACCCACCATTGAGTAGTTTGCCACATTTACATTTAGTTGTGTGAAAACACATGAGATTCCCCTGTAAGACTCACACAAAAAGGCCACACACTTGAATGTAGTACAGGGCACATTGTCATTGACCTTGGAACTATGTATTCGATTTGTGTACCAGCCTTTAGGGGATGGGCAAGTTAAACTTTCAACTTAAAGATATTAAAATTAGAAAATTTAAAAATGATATTCTTCCAATTTCAGGTGATTATGTTATTATGGTGAAGGACGTGACAACACCACCTTTCCTGGATCGCACTCTCCCTCCAGCTTTCATTCTCCTGAAGGTGAAACCACACAAAGCAAGCAAAAAGAGCAGCAGGAAGGAGCACCAGAAGGTGTCCAACAAGTAATGAAATTCCTGAAGAACATTACATCTGACGAAGTTTGAGCAATAGCTTTCGTGTATTATTTTTGCTCTACACCCCTTTGATCTGCCAGACATAACCCCCTTCTTTGATCTTTCCTTTCTCCACTCCTCCCTTGATACCATCACTTGGGGTGACAGCTTGAAACACTATTTCATGTCACACGTTCATAGCCAGAAAAGAGTGCAGACTCTCATCCCATTAGTCTGGGTCAGAGTTGAGTCCATTTCTGAGAAGTGAAAGGGAATATGCTAAACCACAGTAAACACCCAGTCCCAGAATAGTCTGCTCTATAAATGAGACCATCAAGTGCACAGAAAAAAAAGTCCCTGCTGTAAGCGGAGGTGTCATTTCAGAAAAGATTTGCACCCGAAGAGAGTGGTTGTTTTTTGTATTCTGTTTACTTCAGTTCATTAAGGTATAAATATTTTTTAAGGTCTCTATTTAATAAACCATGTGTTTGAATGTTTTCACTTCCTTTAAAACTGCAAGGGTCTCTAAGTTTCAGATGCAGCTGGTGGAAGGAAAGTCTTTATATCTCATTGAGAGATTCATGTTTATGAAGCTGAACAGGATGGTCAGATCTGAAGGAAGTTAGGGCAGCAAATATTTTCTGAAAACAACTTAAATACTATACCAAAGTGACCTGCTTGCCCATCCAAATTACAGCTTTCCCAATGTTTTTGTCAGTGTGTAAATGTGCCACATTCAGCAAGATCATTCCTTAGCTTATGCTGGGTTAGCAGATTTCAGCTGGACTAGTTATAGTGAAGCTATCATCTGCCTCACTGCCCACAGTTAATTACCCTGCCATTTAAATCATTACTCAGATATGGTACCAGGTTGACCTCCAAACTGTAATCCTTCCTTTTTACTGAGAAGTGCAAGGCTATGGAAAAAGAATATGGAGTCACCAGGTTAGCACAGGCATGATGGCCCAAATGGCCTCCACTTCTGTTTGGTTATATGAAGTGGAAAAAAAGTTAAGGGGAATTTTAAATTTCACCACAGTGCAGCTATCTTTCTGTTAAAGATCTGTGTTGGCAGCCACTTTTGATAGGGTCTGGATCACTCCTTTCTAAGTGAATGTCTTTCTTTCTGCCTCTGATATTTCGATTTCTCTCTCATTTTGATTTTTTTTCTGTGTCTCTATCCCCAAATCATCCTTATAGTGCTGTAATGCTTGTAGTCTTTTAGCTAGCAAATTACCTGCTTTATTTATCAGACCTGTTGCCTCTCCACTTTCTGTCTGCTGCAATCTTCAGTTGACCCTTACGTCTCTGCTTCTTGATTGACAGCAACTCTGCTCCCCCACCTCCCAACATCGTAACCATGACTACTCCTCCATCTGTTCCCCCACCAGACCCTTCCTGCTCCTCTGTACTCAATGATATTGGCCCAGAGTCATGTTTTTTGTTAACCTTCAGTGTTGCATCATTAGTTCAATACGTCAATTAATTCTCTCTAGATAGTTCATTTAACTATGCTTTTTTCGAAATGTATAAACCATTTGGAAAAAAGGCTTTTTGACGTACGAAACAGTGGTTTGTAGATAATCTGAACAGTGCACTGTGTGCTGGGAGTCATGGTTCAAACTGTTTCCACAAGTAACATTCAGAATCAATTGAGCCTCTAATCTGTCCTGAGCGAAGATCTCAACTGTCAAACAGAAACATCAGATGGAGAGGAAACTTCCAAGAAATATCTCTATAGTTCTACTTTAGCACCTCTACCACACCACATCAGTGACAGAGACTGTGAAAAATGAGTGTGCTTGTAATCATCTCCTAAAATGCAGAATTGGAGACAACAGGGAGAAACCTGCTAGAAGTTGGGGCAAAGGCATTGGAAGAGGGTTACTATGAACAGGAGAAATCCATCAAGACTGTCCCAGCATTTAATTAGATCATGACTCATTTGTATCTTGACTTCATCTTCAATCCTTAGTTTAACACCTGTTCATAACAAAAAAATTATTAGTCTTCATCTTGAAAGCTCCAATTAGCCCCCAGCTTCCACAATGTTTTGGTCGAAGGATCCAGATTTTCCCTTTGGGAAAGAGTGTTTCTTGACACCAGCCCCAAGTGGTCTGATTCTAATTTTAAGATGTTACCCTCTTGTGAACATCCCCAGCAGAGGAAACAGTACCTACCTTATCAAATCCTTCAATCATCTTAAATGGCCTCAATTAATTGTCTACAATCAAGATAATACAAGCCTTATCTACACAGAATGCTGTTCTGAAGAATCATATTCAACTTCAACTCTGTTTTTCTCTCTCTACAAAGGCTCCTAGACCTCTTGAAGTTTTCGAGCACCTGTTTTTATTTCAGATCGCCAACATCCATATTACTTTTTCTATACTCTCTGTCCTTATTGTTTAAGCCTGTTACCCCTGAGAAATATTTGTGACTGTTAGGGGTATTACAGAATCACTGTGGATGATGCAGTCCTATCATTGCACTGACCATCTCTGTAAATTTTATATCATTCTGTCTCTGGAAAGAATTTATGTCACGAAGATACAGTTTCCCTCTCAGAATTTGACCTCACAGACATTGTGTGAACAGTTAGAAGCTGGATCAGCATCCAAAATGACAAGGTTCAAGGAAAGGAAAAGGGAGAGAGATCTGTGATATAATAGGGGGTGAGTGACTAATTGACAAAAGAGATGAGAGAACAAGGCAAAAGCTTGCCACCACTATTAATCTGAATTCGTAAACAGTCATCATCATTACTGTACTTAGAAAGCAGTTTCTTCTCAGTCCCCTGGAGGATGATGAGACCTCTGCAGATGTCAGCTGGGTTCTGAAAGGTCTTTGAAAGCAGCTTGGCATCAATAACTATTCAAAGTTGCTTTTCTCTTTGCAGAGTTCACTGGTGCTGTTGCCTGAAACCAAACCCCTCCCATCCCCAGCCATGATGAGGTTATTTACTGTGTCCAACAATCATGGTTCCACTTCTCAGTTTGCTTTTTCAGATGGTGAAATTAATTTAAAACCTTCATATTTGAAGCCTCTGCATCATGAGACTCTCAGACATATGGATGTCTGTGCAGTTTACACTTTAGATATTTCCATCCAAAAACTGCCTTCCCTTGAAAACACCTCATTCCCCAAGTCTTTGCCAACTTTCTGCTCAAGTCAGCCACTGGGAAGTGCACATGAGCTACTTGAGTGCAACCCTATACCTCCCCCTGAGTATCAACTTCATCTGACTGCTAGTGCTGCTCACCAAGTAATGGAATATGAGAGAGAGCATTTATCTATGTCACACTGCCAGCTTGTACTCAAGAGTGTGAACATTCACATGTTTCCTCAATGTGCTGGTTATGGCCCATTGTGAAACTAAAGCAATACAGACAAGAAGGCCCAGGTTTCATCCCTAATCAGCAAGCAGAACCAGCTGGTCTCAACAGTTGGACTCAGTGCCTTTCATAATCTTAGGATGTTCAACGCTCGATATAATCAAGTAAATACTTTTGCAGTGTAGTCCTGGTAGTACATTAGAGAAACAAGATAGCCAATTTGTGCATAGCAAGGTCATGCAATCCACAGTGAGGTAAGTGAACAAGTAATTTTTAAGTGAAGATGATTGGGGAATTAAAGGTTGATCAGGCCACTGAGGTGAACACTTTTGATCTTTCACATTCACCTTACAGTGCAGGTTTAACGTTTCATCTGAGAGACACCACCTGCAACACTGTAGCATTGGGCGTGTCAACCCTTAGAATGATTATGTGTTCTGGAGTGGAACTTGAACCTAGGACTCAGAGGCAAACATTAAAAAAGTACAAAAACCAAAGATTAATACTTCAAAGGGAGAGTGAAACCAGGCCAGTGAGGAACATGCTTTTTATTGCTGCCTGATGACCTCAGTTCCCTGTGGTTGTTGGGTGAAGATGGGACTGGATTTGGCTGTGATGCTCCTCCTAATTTCAAACTTCCTGCACACGGTCATTATCTGGGGTCACAGAATCAATATAGTCACCAGTACTGGATTTGAAAAGGCTGCTATGAACTGCCTAACAAGAGATGAGTCAGTACCTTCAGCAGGAAGTAAAACAAGAACATGCAAGAGGAGTGTACAAGGTTGGACAGGTCTAACGCTATCTTCCCAACAGCTTGTTTTGGATCACCAAGGAAAGGGTGCAGTATTCCAAATATCCCTGGCATCATTCAAAACCTGGATTCATTCAACGCCTCTTTTTGACAGTTTCTGGTTAATCAGAGTCTCTCTACCCCAAATGTTTGTCTATACCCGGACATTTATACCTAAAGCTGAAAATGTGTTGCTGGAAAAGCGCAGCAGGTCAGGCAGCATCCAGGGAACAGGAGAATCGACGTTTCGGGAATGCCCGAAACGTCGGGCTTATGCCCGAAACGTCGATTCTCCTGTTCCCTGGATGCTGCCTGACCTGCTGCGCTTTTCCAGCAACACATTTTCAGCTCTGATCTCCAGCATCTGCAGACCTCACTTTCTCCTCAAAGATTTATACCTAAAGGCAAGTTAGGGTCCCTATCTCTGCAGGAATGGTCTGAACCCTCCAAGAATTGAAGATTAATCTCCAGGTTAATATTGTGAATAACCCCAAAGAGAAATATCACAAGGGTTTTTTGCAGTCTTCTTATTATTTTCTTTTGAAATACTTTAATCAGTTGGTTATAAAAATATTGGAGATGTGGGGGTGGAAGCTGAGTGGTTAGAGGTGAGAGGGCACTCATATTAAAGCGATTGTCAAATAAATCATACATGAAGAAAAGGGATTTTTTACACATTAAGTGATTAGAACCTGGATTACACAATATCAGGTGGAGGAAAATACAAGTGTGGTTTTCAAAACTGACTTTGGATGGTTGCCTAAAAAGGGAAAAAAAATTGCTGGACTATGGGATAAAGACGAGAGAGTGGGACCAACTGAGTTACTCTTGTAGAGAGCTGACATGGATATGATGGACTGAGTGGCCTCCTTCTATGCTGTTACCATCCTATGATTCAATGTTTCCATGATGAAAGCTGCAGGAATGCATCCAATCGAAGTTGGCAGCCCTACAACAGACCATTCACATGAGCATTGGCCAAGTAAAGTTGGGCAGTTTTCTGAGAGGTTTTCTCAGAGTCAGTCTGTCGCCAGAGTCTAAAATAAAAGATAAATGATGTGTTAGGCTGCAGAGGGCAGCAGTTTTTCGTGAGTCCCACTTTATTTTTTTGGACCATGTGATGGGCCGGCCTCCTGCTCCACCCACCAACCCCCCTCTGCCTCCTCTCCCTTCTCCAATGAAGCAAATAATCAGAAAAGGGACTGCACACGGCTTCCTTTGTAGCCGCCCCCACCGCAAAATACAATCTTTACTTCATCGTGGAGTTGTAATTGTTGAAACTCTTGCCAGCTGGGGCTCGTATTTTCTTGCAGATGTGAGATGGGTTTGTGGTTTGCCCTTTCAGCACAATGAATGCTCTGTTAATCAGCTAACATTCAGAATAGTCTGGTGTGGGTTTGGATGGCAGCCAGCCTAATCCATCAGGCAATGGATTGTTCATTCCAGGCAGAGCAAGCAGAATGCCACCAGGACCGAGGATGATCACTCTGCATAGACAGTCCTCCATATCTCACAGGAAGATAACATCGGAGGGAGTGAGAGAAAAGAAAATAAAGCAGTCGTATGAATAATTTATCGTGCATTCATTCTGCTAACTTAAGTTACTTCTGCTGCAAGTAACCAGCAGCAGCCTCCTCTGAAGAGGGTAAGCCCCATAAGAAATACATCACTTGGTGCTACACTGAGCCACCCAGAAGGGGCAACTTCAATCTTCAGTCTGTGCTAATTTATTCAAACATGTTTAGCATGGTGGGTAAGATAGACCTCAGTGCCAGCATGGCTACTAGCAACAGTACAACAGCTTGCATTTATATCCAACCTTTAACAGTATGAAATAGCCAAACGCAACTTCACAGATCCTGGATTGGGATGAAGGAAATGACGGAGAGCAAAAATCTCCAAACCCTGACGAGATGGATCAGTCTACAAGGAGACATCGTGGAGTGACTTGAAAACAAAGATGAACATTTTTAAATTGCCAGGTGCTGTTGTAAGTCTGCAAGCTCAAAGGAATCGGGTGATTGGGACTTGGTCCATGTTAAGACAAGAGCAGCAGAGCTTTGAATAACCTCAAGGTAGTGGCAGATGGAAGATGGGTGGATAGTCAGGAGTTGTTGAGTTTGGATGGGACAAAAGCAAGGATCAGAATTTCAACAGCAGATGGACTGAGGTGGGAGAGAGACAGGAGCAAGTAAAGAAAATTAGCTCAAATTCGTTTTTGTGATCTCCACCCAGTGCCCCGACTGTGAAGAGCATCTATCAACCAGGAACAGGACCCAACTCAGTAGGTTAACCATCTAACACACAACAGTCTAGACTCACGCATGACAAATGGCTATTTGTAGAGATAAGACTGATCCCCACAGAATTCAATGTCTTCAGGAGGAAGGGAAAAGAGAACTGCAATTATACTTTCTTAATTTGGTATTAAGCACAATGATAAAGGAGAAAAGGTCTTTACAAGCTGCACTGCTGTGTAATTGGCTGATATGATGCATGTTACATTATTTAAAAACTTCTTGGAGTGTTCCTATGGGTAATGCTGGCAAGGCCTCGTTTCTTCATTTTGAGATCAGAATCTACCTTGTACTGTGGGTCCAGAGATACACAGACTGGCTGTGGTATACAGACTCCTTTCTCTCTCAACCAGCTGAGTTTTTAGGGCCAACCAACAGCTTTTCAGATCATTTTTATTAGTGAATTTCACAACTTGCTGCTGTGGGATTTCCAGTCCCACTGAGCCCCAGTCAAATGTACCTCTTCTCACCTCTCAGGGACTGAACAGTACATTAATATCAGAAAGCTATGACCCTTGATTTAGAATCCACCACCTCATGTGTTCCAATTCAAGGAACATTAGAAGAGCTCCATTTAAGAATGTGGAAATCTCTGTGACATTTCTTGTAACCTGTAATGTCCGATATAGGATTGTTTCATTGTCTCCAACTCGTCCCCATTTTCACTGCAGAGAGAAGTTAGATGGAGCAGAAACACTTAAACACTCACATGGACGAGTTGGGCTGACTGACGTCTTTCCATGTTGATTTCTCTCTCTGTGTATTTTCACCAAAGATTGGTGAGGAAATTCAGAGCAGCAGAAATGAAGGAAATGAGAGTTGTCTAAGACAGAAAAAGGTCTGAAACAACTGACAAAATAGACCAGTCTGGCCCATATGTGTCGAGGAGAAAGTGAGGTCTGCAGATGCTGGAGATCAAAGTTGAAACTTTATTGCTGGAACAGCGCAGCAGGTCAGGCAGCATCCAGGGAACAGGAGATTCGACGTTTCGGGCACAGGCCCTTCTTCAGGAAGGGCCTGTGCCCGAAACGCGAATCTCCTGTTCCCTGGATGCTGCCTGACCTGCTGCGCTGTTCCAGCAATAAAGTTTCAACCCATATGTGTCTGCAGTCCCACACCTGATTGACTCTTGATAGTCCCTGAAATGTCAGCTATCAGTTGTATCAAAATCATTACAAAGAATAGCAAGAATAAGTAAACCATTTGACTGAGACATGGGAATCAAATCAAGATGTGATGAAGGTACACCCAGCCCAGAAGATTCAGTACACTCATTCTCAGTAACATCTGGGGTCTGGTGTCACAGACTTAGCAAGCCACAGACTGACACAGTCATACTGTCTGAATTGTAAGATACAACACACATTGTGGACTGCTCCTTCACCATTCCCAGCTACCCTCGAGTATGTAACCTCTAGTGGCTACTAGGATCAGTAAAATATAAGGACAGAATGTGTAACTTCACAATTGGGGCTGAATTACATCTCTGAATATGGTTCTTAACCAGGAGACTACACTTTGACTCCCCAGGTGTAATATCATGGCAGATCCATAAAGCAAGAAATATCCTTCGATTTTTTTTCAAAGTGATTTATGACAGTACTTTTTCGACTTTCAATTTTAAGCAGGTGACCTCACTGACAGCACCACATGTTGGAGTTTGAGTGTAGCCTGAGCATCACTTTCCGATTATGTCAGAATACTTACCTCAAGTATCATGTTCAGCATCTGAAAGTGATAGAAACACTGCTAGGTGGCAATTAGTTTATAGGTGCCTTGTGCTGGTTTTAAAGCTGAGAAAGAAATTCAATATTCAAATAGTCTCCCGTCTGTGACAACACTGCAGAACGTACAAAACCCATCTCAAGTGTCATGTTTGCTGTGCAAACTGGATCAGAAACGGATGAGTGCATCAGTGTGTGAGCTCATCATTACTCCTGCTCTCCAGAGGTTTCAATGAGAGGAAAGCAATCTCTTTGACCCATCTTCCCTTCATTTGTGCTGACACAAGTCACAGGCTAGACAAGGAGAGCACTCTTAACTCTTACATGGCCATGGGAACGCACCTTAAATGTCTATCCTGAGCACCCACACTAGCTCAGTGCCTGAATGTAGCTGTTTCTCCTGAATGGGGTCCTGGTCACAGAATCAATCTCCAATCTGTGTTGGGCTAACTGATTCTAGGGGCAGAATCTTACTGGGATCTGAGCAACGTGGGCCATGGCGAAAGTTCTGGCAAAATCAGGTAAGAACCCTGGTGAGGCATATTGTGATGTCGGGAGCAATTCTTTTCTGTTTTTGTCAGTCAGCGAGTCAGTGAGTTAAGATTCTCACGAAGCAAAGGCAAGTTGCCACTCAATGGGGGCGATTGTGTGTTAAATGCCTTATTATCGGCACAACTCAACTTTATTAATATTCAGCTTCCTACCTTATCAAATGCCTCAAACAAGCTGGATGTGGAACTTAGAGTACACTGCTGTGACCAGCCTTCATGTTGCTCAGCACCAAACAGCATCTCAGGTCTCAATCCATGGGTACCAGCCACACATCTACTCGCCCATGGATGCTGGCAACTGATATTTGGCAATCTTTCACAACCATCATGGCACCTACCAGATACATGTGCAAGAGACTCAGGAAGTACAGGCACACATTGCACCAGCAGCTGCCACAGATAACTGCAACAGGGGCACTTTATACACAGGCACCGAGTTCATGGATTGGACCAGGTTGTATCTCAGGGCTGCTTGCTTGCTTGCAGTACTTACTCATTTTGTGCCATCTATATGCCCACAGCATCCATGCCGTGCCATACAATGCCTGTTAGCACATTGCACTTCAGCCAGAGTGAGAGGTTTTCAGTAATGCTGTATTAACGAGCTCTTCTGTGCAGTCACGCAGACAAGTTACAGGTTCTTAGGGACATGGCTGGGACTGGGAGAAATATCCTCCCACCAAGTTTTCAATCTGACACTTAGAGCATCTGCCAGCTGCCCTTGCAGCAAACACACTCCATGTTCATTCAACCAAATGGCCATGTTGGAAACTGGGTGGAGCTAGTCCTCAGTCCAGTCAAGGGAAGGTCCTCTGTTGGTCAGAATGTGCCAGTACCATCAGTCAGTAGGACAGTCTGCACCAATGCAGTAGTTAGGACATGGACAATGCTCAGCTTGCGATGCTCAGCATCAGGAGATTCAATCCAAGTGCAATCCAGGGAGGGAGCAACTAGCTTATGGCAGCATCCAAGGGAAAGGCAGCTATCAACTGAAAAGACCTCAGTCAGGTGTCTGACCTGTAATATCCAGGGGCTGCTTGCTAAAGTCAGTTGAAGGTCTGGGCTGAACACAGATGGGGGTCTGCCTGATAGTTGTTAAGGAGGGTATGAGAGAGGTTTGTAAGTGTAGACTCATAGAGACGTACAGCCCAGAAACAGACCCTTTGGTCCAACTCGTCCATGCTGAACAGATACCCTAACTTAATCTAGTCCCATGTATCAGCACTTGGCCCACATCCCTCTAAACCCTTCCTATTCATGTATCCATGCAGATGCCTTTTAAATGTTGTAATTGTACCAGCCTCGACCACTTCCTCTGGCAGCTCATCCCTCTCTGCACGGAAAGGTTGCCCCTTAGGTCCATTTTAAATCTTTCCCGTCTCCTCCTAAACCTTTGACCTCTAGTTCTGGACACCCCCACCTCAGGGGGAAAAAGCAGGGAGATCACTAAAGCTGGGAAGCTGCAGACAAGGAGAATAGAGGCATTTGAGGAGGTGTCAACAAGGAAGGAGACGGAATAAACCCAAGGTGTAAAGGGGTGTTCAAAATAGCAACAGGAGAGTGTGTTAGGCTACAAGTGGGGACATTTGTCAGTGGCCTGCTCAAAGGGAGCATGGAGGAATAGGGTAACGTTAGGTCTCAGGAAGCAGGGAGCTCAGTTAGTGGTGAGGTTCGTATGTGGTATCTCCACATTGGAGAGGATGAGTGGAAATGGGCTGTTGGAGTAGAGTGAGGTAAAAGGAGACATGGAGGGTCCAGGAGAGGTGGTACCTGACGACCGCATGGAGGCCTGGGCTGACAGCATCTGCTGCAAGCTATGTTCCCAGCCATCACTTGCCTATTCACTAGATTCAAAATACAACTGGAAAATAACTGGGACAATGCCCAGGGTGGCTGGAGTCGATGTCAGTTTGATGTATAAAAGCACAGACTCCATATTTGCTGGAGATTGAGGAGGTAAATATATGAAGCATGCATTTGCAAACTCCAGCTCAATTCCATTTACAAACCTTTCTTTGCGCGTGAAATGCCTGCAGAGTGAGCGTGCTGATGCATTTCATGTTGGTCAAAGGTGCGTTGTACCATATCATTGGTGCAGCTAAACTAACATTGTCATCTCAGTGATGCAGAAGCTTGTGGCAATAGCAAAAACTAAGGAGAAAGCTGGCTAAAACACCCTGTTACTTATGAAACTTTGAAGGGTCTCCTGTGAGGCAAGGGGAACATCACTATGGCCACTACTGAATGCAATGGAAACATAATGTGGTTCAGGGATTGGAAATGGGCTCAGAGCATAGCAAACACATTCTTTTCGATGTAATGTGTTGGTGATTTAGCTGGCATGTAAGTGCTGCGATCAGGGCTGTGGTGAAACAGATGGTTAAAGATGTGGTTCAGCAGCTTGCAATAGTCAGGAGGGCGGTGGTGCCCTCCAATATAGACCAAAAAGAGTGTGCTGCACCATCCGGTTGGGTTGTGCCCTGCACAATTGGAGTTGGCAATGAGGTGATGTGGTAGATACTGAGAAGCCAGGGTAACAGAAGAGACTATCTGTGGAGAGGGACAAGGACTTTGAGCTGGATGTCAGAGCTTAGCTTCACTGGGTGCTACAGGGCCTGATTGACACCCAGCTCCATTGGATGCGAACAGGCTGCAGTGGATGTGATCAGGTTGCAGTGGATGTGGTCAGGCTGCAGTGGATGTGGTCAGGCTGCAGTGGATGTGATCAGGCTGCAGTCGAGGCGATTGGGCTGCAGTGGATGTGATCAGGCTGTAGTAGAGGCGATTGGGCTGCAGATCTCCATCATGGAATGTCAAGCTCAAGATGCCAGTACTTGGTTTGTATTTGTTTCATTTTGCTGTCTGTCAATAAAAGCTCACTTTTGGACTTGTCAAATGTTTGTCTGTCAGTGATGTTCCCTTGGAAAAGGCACAGCAGGTCAGGCAGCATCCAGCAGTTACACAGTCAACATTTCAGGGGAAGGGAGGAGGTGATAGTGATAGGTCAGTGGGAAGGATGAACTGGTTAGGTGGGAAGCAAGATGGACAGGTCGGTCAGGTCAAGAGGGTGGATCTGAGTTAGATGGTTGGTTCTGGAATGGATTGGAGGGAGGGGAGATTTAGAAACCTGTGAATTCAATGTTCATGCCGTATAGTTGTAGGCTCCCAAAGCGGAAGATGAGGTATTCCTCCTCCAGTTTGCGGGTGGCCTTGGTCAGATGGTGGAGCAGGCTCAGAATGGATGTCATGGGGGCAGTGAGAGGGGGAGTTGAAATGGACGGCCACAGGAAGGTGGGGTTGTTTGGTGCTCATGGACCAGAGATGTTCCCGCAACCGTTCCACGAGTTTGTGCTCAGGCTCTCTGATGGAGAGGAGACCACATCAAGAGCAACAGATGCAGTAAACAAGGTGCGAAGATGTACAAGTAAATTCCTGCCGGATGTGAAATGATGCTTTGGCCCCTTGAACGAAGGTGAAGGGAGAGGTGTGGGTATAAGCTTTGTACCTCTTACAGCAGCAAGGGAAGATGCCAGGAGTGTAGAGGGGTTTAGTGGGGAGTGTGGACCTCCCACTCTCCTAAGGATATCCATGCTGGGCCTCCCACCTTCACCCACCTACCACCTAGCTTTCCCCTAGCCCCACCCCAACTTCCCCCTTATTTATCTCTCAGCCCCCTTCCCCCTCCCCAGTCCTGAAGGAGGGTCCTGCCACATCAACTCTCCAGATTCTCGGATGCTGCCTGACCTGCCGTGCCTTTTCCAGTCCCACGCTTTAGCAACTCTGACTCTCCAGCATCTGCACTCCTCACTGTCTCTGAGTGATGTTCCCTTACTGGACGATGACAATATGCAGGTCTCCAGTGGACACTGGGGGAAGAGGACCGTGACCGAGAGGCCCAGCTGGTTAAGGTTTGTATATGTGAAGGGGTGTCAGCCATGAACAGTGTGGCTTATATGGCTGCTATGCCATTATGTTGCCAATGATGGGGGGAGGAGGGGGCAACACCAGATTGCCTTCAACAATCTGGGCACAGAACAACCTACATGAGGAGTAGATTAGATTACTTACAGTGTGGAAACAGCCCTTTGGCCTAACAAGTCCACACCGACCCGCCGAAGCGCAACCCACCCAGACCCATTCCCCTACATTTACCCCTTCACCTAACACTACGGGCAATTTAGCGTGGTCAATTCACCTAACCTGCACATTTTTGAATTGTGGGAGGAAACCAGAGCACCCGGAGGAAACCCACACAAACAGGGGGGAGAATGTGCAAACTCCACACAGAGAGTCGCCTGAGGCGGGAATTGAACCCGGGTCTCTGGCGCTGTGAGGCAGCAGTGCTAACCATTGTGCCACCGTGCTGCCCAGAAATGGATTGGGCACAAGGGATGCTGGTCTGGTAAGTGGTGAGATTGTAAATGATAAGATGGGGATGGAATTGGACAAGAAGGAGGGTCGATAGTTATTGAGGCGTGTTTGATACAGAATGGTGAGAAATCTCTTCAGGTCTCGTGGTAAAACCCATCTGAAAAGCTCAATAAAATTGGCAGTTAGTCAAAAGGATGAAGTTTCTGCCCTCGATGTGGGTTGAGGATCAGTTCCCTTTTGTAAAACTCTTCTCTCCATTCAGGGTGACAATTAAACAATGGTTCTTATAGTTCAAACAATGGAGGCTAGAAAAATGTTTTCACACAAACACTTATTGTTACTAGAGGAAGGATGTGATCACAGAAAAGAGGGTACAGAAGAGATTTAGCGGGATTGTTGTCAGGAATGGAACATTTTTGTTGAGAGTCTGGATTGGATATACATGTGGTTGTTGTCTTTGAAACCGAGGAAATGAGGGTATATTTTGTTGAGGTCTATAAAATTGTAAGAAGCTGACACAGAGTTAAATTATAGGTTTTGTGACACAGTGGTAGTGTCCCTACCTCTGGGTCAGATGTTCTGGGTTTGAAACCCATGCCAGGACAGTTGTTGGCCATGGAATGTGCATTTGTAACGAGTACCAAGCTGTAACTCCTTCCAACACACCTGAAGGCGGGTGGTAAGTGCAGGAGAGTTTTCTGGTCAGCCATCCCGGAGAAGATAATGACAACGACTGCAGGACTTTGACCATAAGCATAGACCAATCCAATGAAAATCCATGGGCCAACCTTTGGTAACGAGGATGGACGAAAAGACAGCTAGACGAACAGAGTGAGTAGGAAGGATGTATTCCCTTTAATAAAGAGACCAATAACCATTGGGCACAGGCTTACAGTAACCCCTTCACTGTCACTGGCTCAAGATCCTGGAGTTCTCTCCCTAAAGGCATTGTGGGTCTCTGTACAGTACACGGGCTTTAGTGGTTTAAGGGGCAACTAGGGACGGGCAATAAATGTTGGCCCAGCATTCACATCTGCCACTAGTGAATGTTTTAAAAAGTGCAAGAATAAGAGTGGATTTGAGAAGGAAGATGCAGAAACCATCATCACATTTACTGTTGATTACGATGTATAAATCAATCTGGCATATAAAATGATCCCATTTCCTCAGCCCAGCCCAAAAAGCATAAACTCGACAGACAAGGTGACAGCCACAACATGCTACATCTGAATTAACAGGAAGCCTCAGATTTTCACTCTGCAAGTGACTATTTTATTGATAGTTCCTTATAACTGGGTGCCAAAGGACCAAGTAGGTGATAAAAACACTGTTGTAAAGATGAATGACAGTTTAAGACACACCCACGCACAGCAGAATCCCAAATAGGGAACAATAAATATGGGC
Source organism: Chiloscyllium plagiosum (assembly GCF_004010195.1). Classification (NCBI taxonomy): domain Eukaryota; kingdom Metazoa; phylum Chordata; class Chondrichthyes; order Orectolobiformes; family Hemiscylliidae; genus Chiloscyllium; species Chiloscyllium plagiosum. Next base: position 28,356,163 of record NC_057743.1, read on the forward strand.
ACCACTCGCTTTTTTACTCAGTGTATAAGTCCACCCCTGTTTGTGAAGAAATTTTCCAGGTTTCAGTGATTGACCCATAGACCAACCTCTGCAGTAAAAAAACACTGGGACATCTACTCGAGGTGCTGTAACCTGAAGGGCAATGAACCAAAAGTTGGAAAGTGGTATAAGACAAGTTGGCTCTTTCTCAACTGGCAAGGACGTGATTGGCTGAATGCCCTCCTGAACTGTAAATCATTCTATGTTTCTATGTATTACGGTACTCACCAGTACTACTTGGTAAATGTAATCAAAGCTGAACTGTCAAAACAGCGTGACATCGAAGGGTCTGTTTTGACAGCAGTACTGGAGCTTACTACCAGTCAAATATGCAGCTCAAAGCAGAGCCTGGAGCATTTAACCTTATCCGCTAGCAAATGCAGTCTTTACAAGAAGTGCTGCCTCGGATCATCATGTGCTTTTACAATGTATGAGCCGTTGCCACAGGAATGATGTGTGCTACAGTGTTTGTCCAGACTAATATTTACAGCAGTTGCCTTGGAGATGTCTCAGCACTTACAAGAGATGATCGCCCTCCTACTTTGAACTGAAACTGTACCCCTGCGCCATGTCTCCTTCACCCTTTGGTTCCCACCTCACCCCACTCAGAGATCCCACTATGACTGCAACTGTTCAGTCAGATTTGGTGATTGTTCTGACTTTTTTTTGCCCTTCTGAGAACCACATCTGGATACTCTATCACAAGTGACCGCTAAAGTCAAGCGAAACCATCAGCTGTTGGAGGAGAGTAGGCAAAACCTGTGATGATGGCAGGGCTGAAAATGGAATCTTTGAAAATGTACAGATATTGCACAGAAATGGGTATAATACAAAGATCCAAGCCGAAAAGAGAAATTGGATTAAATTTTTAACCAGGCCCTTTCACAAAATAGACCCCACCCCAGTGAAAGTGTACTTTTCGGTTCAATGAATAAGACTGCTGGGAAGTTTCTGACACTCCTTTCTGACACATCGCCCCAAGCAACTTTCAGTGAGTTTCGAATGTGCACAAACTTGCAGAAGTACAGCACTGATCCTGCCAGGTTTGGCAGCAAGTGTGGGAAATGTGTGAAGACACAATAGCCAGCAGAAGTAATCTGAATAAAACTGACACGGTCATTAACGAGTGCTATCATTCCATACACGTAAGTACACAGACACACACATGCATATAGAGGCACACAGAGACTCTCACATTCGCACATTCCATCTCCCATTTTTCAGCCTTTGACCTACCTCTGTTACACTGGATCCCAGCACAATCGCCATTTATAAAATTGCACTCCCCTGCACACCACCAGCCCCCCCTCACACACATCCCTATACCCAGGCCTTCCCACTACTGAAGTCACTTCTTCCTTCACCAGCGCGCTCTCCCTCCATGAGATCATTCACATTCCTAAAGGTGGGTGAGCTAGAGTTCTCACCTTACAATATCCCACTTCTCTTTCTCATTGTCACTAACCTAACCACGTCTCAGCACCCTTAATTTAATGGCCCGGACTCCATTATTGACACTATTGTCTCCAACTTCTTACACACAATATAAAACTTCTGCCCATGAAATGACTCCTGCACATTCTCACACAACACCTACAGCCTGCCCCAGTGACCCCCAGCCAGACCAACCTCCCCTTTTCGTCAGTCTCCTTGGTGCATTACCCCAGTCGCACTCCCTCGATCATCTTCTCTTGCCTGTGCAACTCAGATTATTGACATCCCATTTTAATCATGGCCTGGCATCAATGAAAGTTCCCCAGAGTAGCCGAGACTCACTGCAGTATGCCGGAAGGTGCTTACCTCACCTGGGGCACACCTCTGTTGGTTATGAGTTTGAAGCCAAATGTACCTCACTTGCGCAGATCTTAATTGAGAAAGAAACCTAATTCGTGAGTTGGTCTTTTAATGAGCATGCATGAGATGAAAATGCATGTGAAAGGGTTTCCCACAGCTTATTGGCAGGAAACTTAACCAGTCTTTAACATTCCAAAGGCTTTGTTTTAAAGTTCTATAAAGTTCATCCCACTGTTTTGGAACTTTGGCCTTCTGCAGAGTTATGGTCCCCCACTGCCTTTGTCCTTGCCTCAGGTGGGTCCAGAATGTTCCAAAAAACTCACAGGTAGATGCATGTAGATGCACACACACACTAGGAAAACTTTTTTTATTGGACATCTGACCTCTGAGCTGACTCTTCTGAGCAAGGTTCGCTGTATCTTCTCCTAATCAGGCAGATTGAAGGGCAGCAGCAGAAGGCTTTGCCCTCAAGGCAAATCCCATGACCCAGAACTTGCTTCTGAAAGGAAAGCTGAGATTGTGAAGGCCAAACTGTGAGGCCAGTGCTTTCCTTTTTTGGGGGGGGAATGGGGGAGTTGAATTTTAAGCTCAGGGATCACGGGGAGGGGGTGGGGGCAGGCAGGGCTCATGGAAGTGAGCAGATCTGGGTTGCTCTTAGCTCTGTCCCCTTTCCTGCCCCCCACCCCCTGCCCAAAAATGAGCTGATTAAGGGGCAGCCCAGGCTCAAAGGATAGAGTGGCCCATTCCTTCTCCTAATTTGTATATTCATACAATGGCACATGTTGACATAGCATACACCGAGGAACACACACTCACACCCAGACAGATTCAAACGCACGTCCTCAAGACCATCAAAGACAAAGCAGCCCATTTGGTTACCATAACTTTATTCCTGCCAGCAACATCAGCAGTGTGTACCATCTGTAAGATGCACTGTGGTCAGATTAAGTCTCCTTTGCGATCACCTTCTATTGTCTTTATCACCTCAAAAAACAAAGCCAACCTATGTACAAGAATACCAACACCTGCACATTCTCCTCGCTTTGACACCACATCCTGGATGGAGGAGTCTGTGTATGGGACAGAGCAAGGGCTAACAAGGTGAGTGTGGCTTTGGGCAAGATAGAACACCAACAGCAGAGGTCGGAATGAGCTGAATTTTATGGAGGAGGCAAGGTCAGTTTGGAGAGCATTGCAGTGGTTGAGTCTGCAAGTGATTTGTGCTCATGGTGTCATTGAAAGGGTTAAGGATGTATTGATGCACAGTATAAGAATTGTGTTTCTCCAACACTCGTCCCTTCATCAGGAAGGAGACTGTTTTTTCCATGAAAGGACAGGAAAACAAACAATTTGTTCTGTGATATTGGTGAAGATAGCAGTGCAGCATGTCCACAGACACATCTATGCAAAGAATAGTAAGAGACTTACCCTGGAACTATGAAAGAAATGTGCTTCTTACAATGATAGGGCACAACAGGATATAAATGACACATGGTCTGTTCAGCCTTTAAATATCACATAGATTTGGGATTGCCAACTCTTGGTTGGACACATGATTTATTGATTGTTGTCACATGTACTGAGTTACAGTGAAAAGTGTTGTATGTTCTATGGGTAAATAGTACCATACAAAGTGCATCAGGATAGCAGAACAAAGCTTAGAATACAATGTTAGAGCTACCGAGAAGGTGCAGAGAGAGAGATCAGAATTAACATTTGAGAGGTCCATTCCGCAGTCTGATATCAGCAGGGAAGAATTTGTTCTTGAATCTGTTTGTACATGTATTCAAACTTTTATATCTTCTGCAGCCCAGAGTATAACCAGGGTGAGAGGGGCCTTTGATTATGTTGGTTCCTTTCCTGAGGCAGCAGTTCTTTTCATCACATTATCCCACATCTCAGATCACTCAGCCCCACTCTCTTGTCATTGGTTATACAATATGTCCAAACATTTTATAAACCCAGAAAAATTGCAATATCAGCAGAATTATCACTATTCAAGTGTGTTAGTCACACAGCAAGAAGCAGCTCTCCCAAAGACCCACCTTCTGCCATTTATTTAGGGTGTTCTAGGTTTAAACATTAAGCTGTATGACTGACACACTTGAATAGTGATAATTCTGCTGATATTGCTTAATGTTTAAACCTAGAACACCCTAAATAAATGGCAGAAGGTGGGTCTTTGGGAGAGCTGCTTCTTGCTGTGTGACAGTTTCATGTTCACCAACAGCCCTTACAGCACCATGCAGTGAAAGGAACATCATCCAGGATTCTCAAACTGGTGACTATGCAGGGATCACCTTCAGGAAGGTGTTTGCAGCTGATTTTAACCAAACCTCCTAGCAGGCAATTTGACTACGAGCGAGGGGAAGGGATTAGGCCAAATCCAAAAAATGAAGCTGCTCTTTTACAGGGGAGAACATTTTTTAAAAAGGTTTTGAATGAGATGCTAAATCAAAGCTGGCCCATTGGGAGAGTCTTGCACTGTCAGAGGTGCTGTTGGATGAAATGTTTAACAACGACACCATGTGATGCTCACAGGTATACGTGAAAGATGGCGTGCCACCCATGTCAACATGGCTTTGTGTGTGGGAAATCATGTTTCACAAACTTGATTGAGTTTTCTGAAGAAGTAACAAAGAGAATTGATGAGGGCAGAGCAATAGATGTGATCTATATGGACTTCAGTAAGGTGTTCAACAAGGTTCCCCATGAGAGACTAGTTAGCTAGGTTAGATCTCATGGAATACAGGGAGAACTAGCCATTTGGATACAGAACTGGCTCAAAGGTAGAAGACAGAGGATGTTGGTGTAGGGTTGTTTTTCAGACTGGAGGCCTGTGACCAGTGGAGTGCCACAAGGATCGGTGCTGGGTCCACTACTTTTCATCATTTACATAAATGATTTGGGTGTGAGCATAAGATGTATAGTTAGTAAGTTTGCAGATGACACCAAAATTGAAGGTGTAGTGGACAACGAAGAAGGTTACTAACAGGATCTTGATCAGATGAGCCAATGGGCTGAGGAGTGGCAGATGCAATTAATTTAACTAAATGCGAGGTGCTCCATTTTGGGAAAGCTAATCTTAGCAGGACTTATTCACCTAATGGTAAAGTCCTGGGGAGTGTTGCTGAACAAAGAGACCTTGGAGTGCAGGTTCATAGCTGTTTGAAAGTAGAGTCGCAGGTAGATAGGATAGTGAAGAAGGCATTTGGTATGTTTTCCTTTATTGTTCAGAGTATTGAATATAGGAGTTGGAAGGTCATGTGGCTGTACACGACGTTGGTTAAGCCACTGTTGGAATATTAGAACATAGAACAATATAGCGCAGAACAGACCCTTCAGCCCTCAATGTTGTGCTGAAAATATTGCATGAAATTCTGGTCTCCTTCCTATCTGGAGGATGTTTTGAAACTTGAAAAGGTTTAGAAACGATTTACAGGGGTGTTGCCAGGGTTGGAAGATTTGAGCTATAGGGAGAGGTTGAATAGGCTGGGGCAGTTTTCCCCACAGCATCGGAGGCTGAGGGGTGAACCTTATAGAGGTTTATTAAATCATGAGGGGCATGGATAGGATAAATAGACAAGGTCTTTTCCCTGGGGTGGAGGAATCCAGAATGAGAGGGCATAGTTTAGGGTGAGATGGGAAAGATATCAAAGAGACACGCAGAGGGTGGTGCGTGTGTGGCAATAGCTGCCAGAGGAAGTGGTGGAGGCTGGTACAATTTATAAGGAGGTTGGTGAGGTGGAAGGTGACCTCCTTATAAAGGCATCTGGATGAGTATATGAATAGGAAGGGTTTGGAGGGATATGGGCCGGGTGCTGGCAAATGGGACTAGATTGGGTTGGGATATCTGGTCGACATGGACAAGTTGGACTAAAGGGTCTGTTTCCGTGCTGTACATCTCTATGACTCTATGTCAGACAATGTCACTGGAACTGTGAAGGATGATTTGTTAGATGCTGCAGACTGATCTTGTTATATCAACCTGGACAATAAGGAGAGGAACACAACTAATAATGAGATTCAGAAGCTAAAATGCGTGTTTGGATTGATATGTAAGGACAAAATGAGGAACTACTACATTCGGATGTCACTGAAGATTGTGGGAGCATCAAAGAATGTAGCTAAGAAGAACATGAAATGTTATGCTCATCTGTTGTAAGAGTGGGGGGGCAATGTGGTGAGGTGAGTCATAAGATGGGGCTGTCAGGAAGGAGGAGATGAAGGTTGAAGACCAGACAGAAGAGATGTGTCAGCAAGAGACCTAAATATGGTAAGATGGTGAGAGGAATAGGTGGCAAACAGGAAGAGATGGAGAAAGGTGATCGATTGGCATTGGGCAGTCCAAGGTAAACTAAGAAAAATGAAAGAAGATGATAGATAATAAGTGGTAAAGTTATCATGTGTATGCTCTTTACGTGTCTGAACCAACTCTATACAATCCGTCACTCTGGAGCTCCCATTCCCACTTGTTCGGTAAGAGGATTAAGAGATATGGAGTGATGGTGGGAGACAGTGGTCAGTAGACAGTAGTCAAAGACAATCCCAGCTAATGATGCAATAAGCTTGAAAGGCTGAAGAATCTCCTCCCTGTTCTCCTGCAATAGGCTCTAGCGGTTCAGTGGGCAGAAGCGGGTACTGCAGATGCTAGAGATTAGAGCCAAGATTAGAGTGGTGCTGGAAAAACACAGCAGGTCAGGCAGCATCCGAGGAGCAGGAAAATCGACGTTTTGGGCAAAAACCCTTCATCAGGAATGAGGGTGGGAGTCTGGGAGGTGGAGAGATAAATGGGAGGGGGTGGGGCTGGGGGAAGGTAGCTGAGAGTGCAATAGGTGGATGGAAGTGGGAGTAAAGGTGATAGGTCAGAGAGGAGGGTGGAGCGGATAGGTGGGAAGGAAGATTGATATCCGCGTCCAGCACCTCCGCCCTCGAACCCCACCCCTCCAACCGCAACAAGGATAGAACCCCCCTGGTCCTCACCTTCCACCTCACCAACCTCCTTATAAATTGTATCAATCACTGATATTTCTGCCACCTCCAATCGGACCCTACCACCAGGGACATATTTCCCTCCCCACCCCTATCCACTTCCCGCAAAGACCGTTCCCTCTGTGCCTACCTGGTCAAGTCCATGCCCCCCAACAACCCACCCTCAGCTCCCAGCACCTACCCCTGTCATCACAGGAATTGCAAAACCTGCGGTCACACTTCTTCCCCTCAGCTCCATCCAAGGCCCCAAAGGAGCCTTCCACATCCATCAAAGTTTCACCTGCACATCCACCAATGTCATTGTATCCGTTGCTCCCGATGCGGTCTCCACTACACTGGGGAGACGGACGTCTTCTTGCATAGCGCTTCAGAGAATATCTCCGGGTCACCCACACCAATCAACCCCACCGCCCCGCGGCAAAACATTTCAACTCCCCCTCCCACTCTGACGAGGACATGCAGGTCCTGGACTTCCTCCACTGCCACTCCCTCACCACCCAACGCCTGGAGGAAGAATGCCTCATCTTCCACCTTGGGACCCTTCAACCCCACGGCATCAATATGGACTTCACCAGTTTCCTCTTCCCCTCCTGCCACCTTTCCCCCAGTTTCAACCTTCCAGCTCAGCACCGTCCTCATGACGTCGATTTTCCTGCTCCTCGGATGCTGCCTGACCTGCTGTGCTTTTCCAGCACCACACTGATCTTAACTCTAGCAGTTGAGTGGCCTTGTGTTTTTCAGATTTCTCTCAGTACTTGCTTCCGACCCACAGACTTTCTCCTTTCTTCAGTTGCTATTCTCCTTCTTTGTTCCTTTCTCACACTCTCACTCCTTTTGCACCCTGTTTCATTTTGTGGATTTATCTCACACTATTCCTCTGTTTTCCATTAAAAGAGAAGTGGCAGTGATTAGCTTTCTGAGGTCTGGGTGTGCTGGTCAGGCTCAGGCCAAAAGGAGCTTTGGTCTGCACAAAAGCAATTGCTAAGTCTAGAGAGCTCCAAGACCGACTTACATAAATTCTCTTAAGATGGTGTGTTTATTGCCAAACAACAGATCTGAACAATTTCACCCAAATATTCAATATTTAATGTATCACAACATCTGTACACCTTGTATTGTTCACAGCACCTTCTTTGAAATAGAATGGTTCATTACTGCTGGTCCATTCCTTGTCACGATTCACCTGAGACTGTCCTTTCAAGTGGATGTAAAATGTGAAGAGCAGGGCAGATCTCCCAGTGCACTGGCAAATATTAGGCTCTCGACAAACACCACCACAATTTGATTAAAAGCAAAGTATTCCAGATGCTGTAGCTCTGAAGTAAAAACAAAAGTTGCTGGAGAAACCCAGTAGGTCCTGGCAGCATCAGTGGAGAGAGGAAGGGAGTTAATGTTTTGAGTCCAATATGACTGTTCTTTGGAATACCATCCCTGTATTATCTGCTTAGTTTGACAGATGAATCTCTTGCTATACTTCCTACTTACCAAATATAACTGTACTTCCAGAATGGTTTGTTGGCTACAAGTGCTTCGTGTTTCTTGTAGTGGTGAAGGCGCCGATATAAATGGGATATCTTCTTGTTACAACTGGTGTGACTAGTACGTGAAATTCAGAACCAGTTATTTCCTTTTCCCATTTCTCAGATTTCATCAACATTGTCCAAAACCTTAGCCAGCTGCATTTTTTCACACAAATTTGCATAGGGCAACAGTATCGACATTGACATTCATTTCTGAGCATCGACAGGGAGGGGCTTTGGGGAGTCCTGAAGTTGTGAATGTTTCAGAACAGCCTTGAAACTGAAACCCGAGGTCTTCCTGATCTAACTCGTTTGAACGACTGGGACCCTGAGAGAACCATATCCCAGAAAGGCTTTCCATCATTAACAACCTCTTTGCAAGATGCAATATTATGAAATTTTGAACTTTTAACTTTTAGTTAAGGCCCATCCGATGATGAGCTAAACTGCTTAGATCAGGAAAGGCCTGAACTTTGGATTTACAACAGATTTCCCAAAATCCACCTGTGGAAAAAAAAGACGTGTTTTTAGTGCGCTTTTCGTCATGTCAGGACATCACAAAACATTCTTTGTCTTAAGTGTAATCACTGGAGGAAGTGAGATCAATACAATTAGCCTGAGTGTCCTGTAGCCTGTGCGTGTGAGGTGTTTCACATTTATATTAAGCACACCCTGTAATGTTATTTACACAGAACAGCCAAAGTGAACACAAGCTTTTTGTTCCTTCAGCCTTGTCTGCAAGTTTGCAAATGTAATCATTCCCGGAACTTGAAGATTGCTCCTCCAATGTTTTAAATCAAATGGTTACTAGTTGATAAAGTGAAATGAATGGAAGTACAGGGCTCCCGGCCAAATGTGACTGGCATTAGGTCACCCGTTTCACTCAGTACTGTTAGTATCTAAATTGTAGCCAGCTATAAGTAGGACATGTTTGTCTTTATAAGAAAAGTTGAGTGTTATCTTATCTGGTGAATTTCTTTGTTCCAAGCTTATGTCTCAGCTTGCATTGCACATTGTCCTACATGTCCCCATCCTCCACTCTATCCCTTCCACCTCCATCACTCTGTTATTGATTCAGTTCCATCCCATGACTTCTCCATTTGTTGAATATTTCTGCCTGAACCTCCTTCCCTCTGTTCACATCTTCAACAGCTTCCTCAAAATTTACCTGCTCAATCTCCACCTCTCTTGGTTACCAGGACCTATGAGTTCAAAGACTAAACACTTGGGCCTTATTACAAAGAAACCCCCGGGGGGCTGGATCATAGGGACGCTTATAAAACCTTTGAATGCAATCACATTTTGCACTAGAACACTCCTTCATGCTTGCCTTCATTGCTCAGACAATTGAGTATAGGGGTCGGGACGCCATGTTGAGGTTTACAGAACTGTTCTGGGGAAGGATCACCAAAACATTAACATTGATTTTTCTTCACAGATGCTGCCAGACTGCTGAGAATTTCCAGCAACTTCTGTTTTTGTTTGTGGCAAGAATGTAAGAGACACAAGCAGTAATTGTCCACAGAGCCCACTGTCTCTGCACTGTCTTTCAATACAATCATGGCTGACCTTGGGCTTCAAACCATTCTCCTGCCCATCACTTTGCCTTGATTTGCTGAAAGACCAAAAAAAATCCATCGGAGCCTTAAATATATTCAACGATGGAGGACCACAACCTTCCAGTGTAGAAAATTCCAAAGATTCCTAATCCTTTGAGTGAAAACACATTCCTTCATTTCTGTCCTAAATGATCCTTCATTTCCCCTGAGATGTTATTTTCATGTTTTCAATGTTTTAGACAGTGGATAGGAGCTCATACGATAATATCTCCAGTAACATTGGAATTGGAATTGCTACCACACCCTCTAACTCCCTTAACTATCTGCTGTAAAAGGCTTTGGGGTGTTCACTTATGTAAAAGACACAGTAAATGTCCAGTGTCTTAGTGAAGGAATGCCATTGCTGGGGAATATTATACTTATATATTATATTGTATTATATCTATTTATGGCACCCTGTGGGCAGGAATGTAGTACAAATTGGCCAGTGAGGAGATCTGGAAGATCCAATGTTGAGTCAGATTGGTATCATCATACAGTCATACGGCACAGAAACAGACCTTTCGGTCCAACCCGTCCGTGCTGACCAGACATTCCAATCTAACCTCGTTCCATTTGCCAGCATCTGGCCCATGTACCTGTAAGCCCTTCGTATTCAAATACCCATCCAAATACCTCTTAAATGTTGTAATTGTACCAGCCTCACCACTTCCTCTAGCAGCTCAGTCCATACTCTGCATGAAAAAGTTGCCCCTCAGGTCCTCTTTAAGTTATTCCTGTCTCACCTTAAACCTATGCACTCTAGTTTTGGACTCCCCTAACCCTGGGAAAAGAAAACTTGACTATTCATCCAATCCATGCCCCTCATGATTTTATAAACCTCCATAATGTCAACCTTCAGCCTCCGAAGCTGCAAGGAAAACAGCCCCTGTCTATTCAGCCTACACCCAGAACTCAAACCCTCCAACCCTGAAACATCCTTGTAAATCTTCTTTGCATCCTCTCAAGTTTAACAACGTCCTTCCTATAGAAAGGTGACAAAATTGTGCGCAGTATTTTAAAAGTAGCCTCCCCAATGTCCGTGACATCCTAACTCCCATACTCAGTGTTCTGACCAATGAAGGCAAGCATGCCAAATGTCTTCTTCATGACCCTGTCTACCTGTGACTCCACTTTCAAGGAACTATACACCCCTGCACTCCTTAGGTCCCTTTGTTCAGCAACACTCCCCAGGGCCTTACATCAACTGTAAAAGTCCTGCCCTGGTTTCCCTTACCAAAATGTAACATTTATCTAAATTAAACGTCATCTGCCACTCCTCACCCCATTGGCCCATCTGATCAAGATCTGTTATACTCTGAGGTAACCTTCTTCACTGTCCACTGTACCACCTATTTTGGTGTCATCTGCAAACTTACTAACCATTCCTCCTACATTCACATCCAATTCATTTATATAAATGACAAAATGTAGTCGACCAAGCACTGATCTTTGCAGCACACCTCTGGTCACAAGCCTCCAGTTCAAAAAGCAATTCTCTACCACTACCGTCTGTCTCCCACCTTCAAACTAACTTTGTATCCAATTAGTCAGCTCTACCTGGATCCTGTGTGATCAAACCTACTAACCAGTCTATCTTGTCAAACGCTTTGCCGAAGTCTATATAGACAATTTACCGCTCTGCCTCCATCAACCTTCTTTTTGACCTCTTCAAAAAACTCAATTAAGTTAGTGAGACACGATTTGCCACATCAATGCCAAATGAATTTCCCAATCGGTCCTCACTTTGCAAATGTAAATCCTGTTCCTCAGAATCCCCTCAAACAACTTACTCACCACTAACGTAAGCCTAACTCATCTATAGTTCCCTAGCTTTTCCTTACAGCTTTCCTTAAATAACGTCACTGCACCTAGTAGGTTTAGTAATCCAGTGACCTAGAATAATAAACCTGAGAGTATGGATTTAAATCCACTATGAAAATCTTGAAACAAAAGTTTGTTATTAGTACTATCCTGGCTTATCTAACCCAAGATTTGTTTGCAAAATGTAGAAACGTCAATCCTCGCCTGTCCTTTAAACTAAAGATTAAACTAAGGCCTTATCTTCTGGGTGGGTTTGAAATTGAGTTCAGGTTGAATCAGGCTTGACCATCATGTTCATTTTGCTCCATGGCCCAAAACTCATCATCTACAGCATCTCATAAGAGACTGTCCCCTCAGAGTTCCCCCTCAGAATCATTAATTAGATTACATTACAGTGTGGAAACAGGCCCTTCGGCCCAACAAGTCCACACCGACCCGCCGAAGCGAAACCCACCCATACCCCTACATTTACCCCTTACCTAACACTACGGGCAATTTAACATGGCCAATTCACCTGACCCTGCACATCTTTTGCACTGTGGGAGGAAACCGGAGTACCCGGAGGAAACCCACGCAGACACGGGGAGAACGTGCAAACTCCACACAGTCAGTCGCCTGAGGCGGGAATTGAACCCGGGTCTCAGGCGCTGTGAGGCAGCAGTGCTAACCACTGTGCCACCGTGCCGCCCATAATCAATCCCCCAAGAATCTGCATCTTGGGTGGGGAAAAGTTGATAGAAAATGTGGAAATTAAGAATGGCAAGTGTTTTTAAGAACCTGTATGTTTGAGCTATCACACATATTTTATGGCTCTGGTCAGTAAATGTCAGGATAGGCTGTGATATGCTCTAGTATTCCCTACAAGCTCGACATGTATCCTGAGCCAGCATTCCCCGATTCAATCTCTTAAACTGAGACCCTGTCTTCTCTGGATATGAAAAATTGCATCATGAGAAACAATGGAGTTCTCAGTGGCCTGGTCAATATTTGTCCCAGAGCCAATATCACTTAGAAAGATTATCTGGTCATTTGGGTCATTGTCTTTTTGTAGGAATTTGCTATGTGCAAATTGACCATTGTATTTCTTAAATTACTAGTGACTGTGCTTCAAATATACTTCATTAGCCATAAAGTGAATTGAGATGTGTTTAGGTTTCGAAACAAATTAGAGAATGGTTTGTTCAATCTTCTTTCTGTCTCACTGCATATAATCATATTCACTTTCTTGACACAGTTCAGAGCCTGTCTCAGCTCCCAAACTCCCGAGCGGAAATTTAAATTTGTCCATCCTGTTGTTCTCTTCGAGTTAAATGATCTCCATAACCTTGGGGTCTACATTCTCCGCTCAGAGAAAACTCCATTGTAGGAAAAAAGGCTGCCAAAGGCCTGTTTGGATTATTCCTGAGTATTTATCATCTGACTTGCCACCCACCACTCTTGTTACTTCACAAATAATTTTATAATTAAAATGTAAAAAAATTCTAGTTTATTTAGAAAAAAACAGACCTTTTTCTTTCAAATGCCCCTTAGGTGACTCAGTGATACTGGTGGCTCAGTGATTAGTGCTCCTACTCACAGCACCAGAGACACAGGTTCAATTCCACCTTCAGGAGACTGTCTGTGTGGAGTTTATATGTTGTCCCTGTGTCTGTGTGGGTTTCCTGCAGGTGCCCTGGTTTCCTCCTACAGTCCAAAGATGAGTAGGTTAGATGGATTGGCCAGGCTAAATTGTCTGTAGTGCCCAGGTATATGTAGGCTGAGTGGGATTAGCCATAGCAGAAAGTGAGGACTGCAGATGCTGAAGTACCAGAGTTGAAAAATGTGGTGCTGGAAAAACGCAGCAGGCCAGGCAGCATCCGAGGAGCAGGAGATTCGACGTTTCGGGCATAAGCCCTTCTTCAGGAATGAGGCTGGTGTGCCAAGCGGGCTGAGAT
>NC_057743.1:28370735-28395276 GCF_004010195.1 Chiloscyllium plagiosum
TTTGTAGTAAATGTGTTGAGTCGGTCACCCGAGATAGAAATGGAGAGGTCTAGGAAGGGAAGGGAGGAGTCTGAGACAGTCCAGGTAAATTTGAGGTCGGGTTGGAAGGTGTTAGTAAAGTGGATGAACTGTTCAACCTCCTCGTGGGAGCACAAGGCAGCGCCAATACAATCATCGATGTAGCAGAGGAAAAATTGGGGGGGTGGTGCCAGTGTAGCTGCGGAAGATGGACTGTTCCACATATCCGACGAAGAGGCAGGCATTGCGGGGGCCCATGCGGGTGCCCATGGCGACTCCTTTGTTTTGAAGGAAGTGGGAGGATTGGAAGGAGATTAGCCATAGGAAATATAGGGTAGAGATCTGGATGGGATGCTCCCTGGAGGGTCAGTGTGGACTTGATGGGCTGAATGGCCTGCTTCCACATTGTAGGGACTCTACAATTTGCTTTCTGTTTTGGATAGTAATGTCTCCATTTAATTTTTAGAACCTCTAGGTCAATCCTGGTCAGTTGACAACTGCATTTGTAGGTGGAGATTGGGTTGGAGAACATTTGATTTCCTTTAATTTTGGAACCTGTGAACCGCTGCACCTCTCCATTGAGCCCCTCACCACCACCGGCCTCTGCTGTTTATTACCACAGCATCCAGCTTGGTGATAAAGCTGTAAATCAGAAACAAAAATGAGAAATTGCTGGAGAAACTCAGCAGGTCTGACAGCACCTGCGCAGAGAAATCAGAGTTGACAGTTCAGGTCCAGTGACCCTTCTTCAGACCTTGTCCAGGGCGTGGGTGCTGGTGCTCAGCTTGTATTTTACCGGATAGCCGAACTCCGCTAGCCTGTGCCCTTCGTCTCTGCGCCATTTTACATCCTTTTCACAGCTGCATTGACTCACGTCAAGACCCAGAGCATTTCGTAAGGCCGGCAACACCCCCCCCCCCCCCCCCCCTCCCATCCCCTCCCCGGTCAGTCGGAGACCTCCACAACTCAGAATGGATAGGAACACTCCTTCAGTCATTTCCTCCCACCCGTGGAATCCTCCCCCTTGCTCTGTCTGCCAATGGTCTCCCATGCCCTAGCCTCCCCACGTTGAAAAAGCTGAACCTTTAGCTGAATTGAAGGCGCCAGTAAAGGAGTCAACAACTTCAGCTGGCAAGAGGCAGAAGATTGACACGGGCTTATTTCAAACAAAAATTACACGCAATAAGAATGTGGAGCGTCAGCCAGAGCGGACAGGGTTAACTGCTGGAGAAGCTGAACAGCTGCAACAGGATGTCTGTACAAAACAATGGACTATTCTGATACAAGCATCAACAAATCTACTTGAAAGATGATTTATGCATCCCTGTGACAAAAAAAAATGAGATGCTGTCATTTCCTTTCAGTAATTCACCTAGGGTGAAATATATCCAGCTCAATCTCCAAGCCAAGGAGTCCAGCCCTTCCCCTGCCATTGGCACTCACACAGCTCCAGTCTCCAGCTTTCATTAACTCCAACCTCCCCACTTCACGCTGCCCCAGCAACTCACATCGATCCCGCAGCAGGAATGTCGGAAAATGACCCAAGGCACTTTGCAGGAATGTGGTCGGACAAAGTAATTTGCTCCTCCTCTGTAATTGGCGCTGAGCCAGATAAGGAGATTTTAGGACAGATCACCGAATTCTTGGCCAAGGAGGGACGTTTTTAAGATGGATCTTAAAGGAGGGCAGTGAGACAGAGATTAAGGGAGGGATTTCCAAAGCACATTAGAAAGCACAACCACTGATGGTGAGATGATAAAATGTGGGGATCTACACAAAGTCAGAGGTGGAGGAGTGCAAGGAGCCCAGAGATTTGTAGGAATGGAAGTATTTATGGAGGTGCCTTTTAGATGTTATTATTGACCAGCCTAATCAATCTCACTTTCCCAAGAAAGGGAATAGGGATAACCCTGGGAATTGCAGACCAGTCAGTCTTACATCGGTGGTGGGCAAATTATTGTCAGGATTCTGAGAGACAGGATTTATGATTATTTGGAAAAGCATAGTTTGATTAGAGATAGTCAGCATGGCTTTGTGAGGGGCAGGTCATGCCTCACAAGCCTTATTGAACTCTTTGAGGATGTGACAAAACACATTGATGAAGGTAAAGCAGTGGATGTGGTGTATCTGGATTTTAGCAAGGCATTTGATAAGGTTCCCCTGGTAGGCTCTTTTAGAAAGTAAGAAGGCATGGGATACAGGGAAATTTGGCTGTCTGAATACGGAATTGACTGGCCCTTGGAGGACAGAGGGTGGTAGTAGATGGAAAGTATTCAGCCTGGAGCTCAGTGGTTAGTGGTGTTCCACAGGGATCTGTTCTGGGACCTCTGTTCTTTGTGATTTTTATAACTGACTTGGATGAGGAAGTGGAAGGGTGGGTTAGTAAGTTTGCCGATGATATGAAGGTTGGTGGAGTTGTGGATAGTGTGGAGGGCTATTGTAGATTGCAACGGAATATTGACAGGATGCAAAAATGGGCTGAGAAGTGGCAGATGGAGTTCAACCTGGAAAAGTGTGAAATGATTCATTTTGGAAGGTCAAATTTGAATGCAGATTACAGGGTTAAAGGCAGGATCCTTGTGGAGGAACAGAGGGATCTTGGGGTCCACGCCCATAGATCCCTCAAAGTTGCCACCCAAGTTGAAAGGGTTGTTAAGGTGTATGGTGTGTTGGCTTTCATTAACAGGGGTTTTGAGTTTAAGAGCCGCGAGGTTATACTGCAGCTCTATGTAGTCCTGGTTAGACCACTCTTGGAATGTTGTGTTCAGTTCTGGTTGTCTCATTACGGGAAGGATGTGGAAGCTTTAGAGAGGGTGCAGAGGAGATTTACCAGGATGCTGCCTGGACTGGAGGGCATGTCTTATGAAGAAAGGTTGAGGGAGCTAGAACTTTTCTCATTGGAACAAAGAAGGATTAGAGGTGACTTGATAGAGGTGTACAAGATGATGAGAGGCATAGATAGAGTGGATAGCCAGAGACTTTCTCCCAGGATGGAAATGGCTATCACGAGGGGACATGATTTTAAGTGATTGGAGGAAGGTTTAGGGGAGATGTCAGAGGCAAGTTCTTTACGCAGAGAGTGGTGGGTGTGCAGAATGCTCTGCCGATGGTGGTAGTAGAATCAGATATATTAGGGACATTTAAGCGCCTCTCAGATAGGCGCATGGATGATAGTTCAATGAAGGGTATTGTAGGTTAGTCTGATCTTAGAGTAGGATAAAAGGTCAGCACAACATGAGGGCCAAAAGGCCTGTGCTGTGCTGTACTGTTCTGTTTTCTATTTTCTATGTTCTATCAGTTTGCAATGGACCCAGACATGAGGTGAGGAAAACACCCTGTGGTGGAGAGCTCTGGGAAATCCCCTGGCTTGTGCCAGCCATATTCCCAATACCACTGCCATACCTCAATGTCCTCATATACTGTGTCTTAAGAGAAGCCGTCACATTGAAGTTGCTGGGCATGGATACATCAGGTTACTGCCTGATCTGTGCTTTTGAATGTGGTCATCAATTATTGGGGAGCCCGAATATTTGTGTTTTATTGCAAGGAGACCTCAGAGGTTTTTGAGGAGAAGATCTTTGATATTAAGTGTCAACCAAGCTGATCTGAATAAACAGAATGGAACCAGAATAAAGCCAATAGTCACTATGGTAACTGTCCAAGTTGAATCAGCCATTCAACTTGGCTAGAGACAATGTAGCAGCAACTCTCAAACACAGAGTTTTTTCATTCAATGATAACAAGAAATACATCAAGAAGCAAACATTTAAAACAAATATATTTGCACAATCCAACATTTTAGTGAATTGAAGGTTACCAACTTCTCAGGGCAACTCGAGCTGGACAATAAATGCCAGTAAAGCCCATATCCAGAGAATGATTCTTTTCTGAAATAAAGCACATGTGACACCACTCCTAGAGTGGCATCCTAGGTGAAAGTGAGGGCTGCAGATGCTGGAGATTAGAGTCAAGATTAGAGTGGTGCTGGAAAAGCACAGCAGGTCAGGCAGCATCCAAGGAGCAGGAAAATCGATGTTTCAGGCAAAAGCCCTTCATCAGGAAACCTGACGGCATCCTGTCAATTTGCCTTTAAACATCATTTCTTCACATATTCATACTTGGTTTCATCCCTCTGACTCTAATGTTGGTGGATTTAGTTCTTAATCTGTACGGGATAATTCATTAACACCATACACTCGATAGATTTGTTTTCCTCTTAACTTTCTTTATAGTGATAGGTTTATTGGAAAAAGGGGGAAATCCTTTGACAGGAATGGCAGGTGTTAAAATTAAAGTATCAGCTGGAGAGAGAAGGAATAAACAAGATCACTCAGTGATCAAAGAGATTGATTACATTTGCTGGCTGTATAATGAGCAGAAAGACTAAACATTCATGGGAGTCTGTAGAGAGTACAGAGTAGGGAAAAGAGGGTGAGCTGTGAGAGAATTTAACTGTGTTCAGTTCTAGCCACTTCACCTTAAGAGGTTTATGTTAGAATCAGAGGGAGTGCAGCATCAGTTTATTAGGAAACATAAAGATTAAATCATGATGAGAGTTTACTCAAACAAGTTAGGATTTTACTGTCTCAAACTTTAATTTTGTTCATTCAAAGCATGTGGGAATCACTGACTAGGCCAGCATTTATTGTCCAACTCTAAAAGGCCTTGAGAAGGTGCCAATGAGCTGCCTTCCAGAGCAGTCCCCATGGGGTACAGGGAGCTGTCAGGAAGGAAGCTGACAACAACATTGAAGGAATGATGCCTGAGTTCCAGGATTGAATGGTGTGTGGCATGGAAGGGAACCTGCAGGGGGTGGTGTTATTTACTGCCCTTGTCCTTCTAGGTGCTAGAGATCACAGTTTGGGAAGGTGGAGGAGGAGCCTTGGTGAATTGCTGTAGTGCGTCTTGTCGATAGTACAGACTAATGTATCTGTGAGTCACTCCACTTAGAGTTCCTAGCCTCAAACCTGCTTTCGTATCTACAGAGATTACATGACTGGTGCAGTTCAGTTTCTGGTAATTTTATTGTCACTATCTAGGTTTTATGAGAATCAACAACATTAAATGAGGGAAACTGTTTCCACTCACTGGAGTTTAGGACTAGGGGACATAAACTAAAGTTGGAAACAGTCTTTTCAAGATTGAAACTAGGGATGAAACTACATGCAAAGGATGGTAGACATTTGAAACTCTCATCCACAAATGGCGGCGGAAACTGAGTTAGCATCTTCTCTTTCAACCTCTGCCTCATACAAAACCGGGGTCTGTCAGAGCAAAATCTGCTCAGAGTGAAACCACACTCTTGTCATGGATCATATCTGCTGTGGGTGGAACTATACTCAAGCCTGGTGTCTGAGGTGTCTGAACTGCCCATAGCCTGGTGTCTGCTATGAGTAGAATTGTATCCCAACCGGTATTCCTCATACAGGATGTTTGGCTGCAGGAATGTTGCAGTTTTAAAAGAAATAGTAATTCGATTCGACAAATTGTATAAATTGTGAGGTCAGAATTTGCTACTTATCTGTTTGTGTCTCAGGAAAGGAAATGAAACGATAGATAAGCAATTTTTTTTAATATTACTGATAACCTTTACTCTTATTTGTATCCTTTCCGCAGGAAGTACATCTGGTACAAGCTGGGCTGGGTTCTCACCCAGTGTGATCCTGAGGCATGCAGGCAACAAGGTCCAAGAATCAACTTGTCTTCATTTCACACTTTTGTTGAGCTGATTGCACAGAAAACAATTGATGAGAGAGAGAGCAGGACTATCTGAACTCCCCCACAAGTGCATATATCTCCTCCTTTCCTCTATTCAACCCACTTGGACCTGTGTGTGACCAGCTCTTAACCTTCTCTTCTTCAGAAGATAGTGCATCAACCAGTTCAATGTTCTCTGTTACTTACAAACTCTCAGGTTTTGTAGCCATGTAATCCTATTTTGCACCTCCTGCAGAGCTCTGCATTTACTGTTACACAATCTTACTGATTCCTTTGACAAGAAACTGCATTCCTTCAACAATACGAGTTTTAAACACATTTTAGAATTTACCCAACATGATTCAAGACCTCACAATAAATCCTTCAGCTATTCCTACTTCCCTTGAATCTCAGTCTTTTATAGTTAATTATAGGTTTATTTGGAAGCGCTGCTCCTTGTTCTCCTCACCCACATGATGAAGGAGCAGTGCTCCAACAGCTAGTGCTTCCAAATAAACCTGTTGGACTATAACCTGGTGTTGTGCGATTTTTAACTTTGTACATCCCAGTCCCTTCCTGAAGAAGGGCTTATGCCCGAAACGTCGATTCTCCTGTTTCCTGGATGCTGCCTGACCTGCTGCGCTTTTCCAGCAACACATTTCCAGCTCTGATCTCCAGCATCTGCAGACCTCACTTTCTCCTCAAACATCCCAGTCCAACACCAGCATCTCCAATGACTGGTAAAAGAGCTTTGCACCATCCCCCACCTCACTCCAGTTGTAATAACCTTCTAAAGGTTCTCAGGAAGGGTCACTCAACCCAAAACATTAACTGATTTCTCTCCCCAGATGCTGCCAGACCAGTTGAGGCTTCCCAGCAATTTCTGTTTTTGTTTCTGATTTCCAGCAGCTGATGTTCTTTCAATTTTTAACCTTCTAAAGGTGATGCTTTTAAAGGAACCATACCTTTACTCAGGATCAGGGCCAACGCTAGCCTCCTTGGAGCAGTCTTTTTTCAACAAAGTGGAGTTGACATCTTGATGCCTCTTTTGTTATTTTTGGATCATGCTGACACTGATGTTCAACCGGTGTCCACACCGAGCAGGTTTACCAGCTGCTGAGCTATATACAGAGGGATGTTTAAGGACTCCATTAAAACAACCCTTTCAGCAATGTTGGTGCCTGGGGTCCCTGACTTTCAGTTCCACTTGAGCGCATAGTAACTGCACTGCCATATTTTTCTTCCATTTTCACTGCCAGTGAGGAGAATTGTCTCATTCAGCCCCAACTATTGCCTTTTTCGGAAGAAGAAGATTAAGTCAAATGGTGACTTTTACACTTGCTTTTACTGCACAGATTCACGAAACGATTCTGTGGCTGAGCGTGAGCTCCCAAACTCCTGTTTCCAAAGGATACCATGACAACAGACCCAGCAGCAATGCTAGATGGCTCTTTGGAAACACACCAATCACAATCTCAGGGGTTTAGGTGGTACAAGATGAGAAGATGAACAGCTGCCAACAAAATGTCACTGTTTCATGTTTGGAGATGATGTTTGTACCTGCCTTGCAATGACTAATGCAAATTGTCTCCAGTAGATCAGGGTCAACAATGACTCAGATACAGAGTTGTGCCACAGGGCACCTTTACAAAATGCATTCTCGGAATGGAGACATCATGAGTTGGCATTTATTGCCCATCCCATTGCCCTGAGAAGATCGATTGTGGGCCTTCTCTTTAAACTAATACTATCGTTAAAGTAAAGGTGTTCTTAGGTATTTTAATAAAACTGAATGATTTCCTAGGGCACTTCAAAGATCAGTTCAAAGCGGAACTGGAGTCACATACACAAGGTGAGGATGACAACGTTTATTTCCTAAGAGGTATTACTGAACCAAGGCCTGCTAATGAAGAACAAAATAAAATGACTGTTGGGAAAGGTCCAGCAAGTCCGCCCTGTACAACTGTGATATGCTGTGGTCTCCCACGTAACCTGACACTGTGTAATCTCCCATGAGAGTCAAAACCTATTCACAAATCCAGGCCATTTTGGGGTAAAAGAAATCTCGGAAATTCATCTTCCTTGTGTTGTGATCCAGTGCTTCCTATTTCATTCAATGGGAACAAACTCTGAGCTAGAACACATTCTGCTCCCTTTATCATGGCGAGACAGTCACATAGCATGGGGTAGATTCACCTGGAGATCAGACTGGATTGGATTGCAAGGCTGCTGATAGCACTGTGACTGTATTCATAGCACTGTTCATCATCAGTCAAAATACCTGACCACGAGATATCAGCACATAGTCTAGCTGGTACTCAATAGTATAGTGCTGAGAGAGTACTGCTTTTTTGGAATGGTGAATGAGGCATTAAACCAAGGCCCATCTACTCCCTCAGATGAGGATAAAAGATCCGTGACACTGTCTCAGAGAAGAACAGGAGAGTTCTTTCTGGTCGGAAGTGGGTACTGCAGATGCTGGAGATTAGAGTCAAGATTAGAGTGTGCTGGAAAAGCATAGCCGGTCAGGAAAAGCACACCACTCTAATCTTGACTGAGTTCTTTCTGGCGTCTGAACACTGTCAGATAAACAGATGATCTGATCACTTTGTTTCATGCTGTTTATGGGAGCTTGCTGTGCATAAATGGGTTCCTACATTACAGCCATGATCACTCTTCAAAGTGCTGTAAAGCACGTTAGGATGACCTGAATCTGTGAAACATTCGATTTAATTACAAGTGGTTTTCTTTACAGCTCCTTTTCAATACCAATGGATCCGCTATCACTTGAACAGGAAGTCAGTCCCATCCATGTTACAATTGTGCACCTGCAGCATATTGGAATCAGAGGTTGAAACCAGAAGTGCTGTGTCTGTTGTTGCTGCTTATTGCTCACTGCCCCTTTTCCATTCTCCCCTCCCCACCGTTCCTCATTCTCCCCTCCCCTCTCTTTCCCATTCTCCCTTCCCCATTCTCCCCTCCCCACCGTTCCTCATTCTCCCCTCCCCTCTCTTTCCCATTCTCCCTTCCCCATTCTCCCCTCCCCACCGTTCCTCATTCTCCCCTCCCCTCTCTTTCCCATTCTCCCTTCCCCATTCTCCCCTCCCCACCGTTCCTCCCCATTCTCCCCGCCCCTCTCTTCCCATTCTCCCATTCATCCTCTCTGCCCCATTCTCCTCTCTTTCCTATATCCTGATCTCCCCTTACCTCATATCCCACTCCCCTCTTGCCCCACTTACTGCTTGACTTCAGGAGTGGGGCAGCTGCTGAAGCGGTGGTCAATGTATTAGGAGTTCTTGCTGTCAGTGCCCCTTTAGGTCTATGGCTGTGGAGTTTATTTCAGGGACAGCAGGCTGCTACTTGAAATAATGTTTAACTTTGAATCCATTGCATATCCCACGGTGTTACTGCCCATGAGATCACAGCACTGTGATTACACGGCAGTGAGTGCACCCCCTGTGTTTGTGATGGCAGGAAATGCAGCTTTAATTCTCTACAGCCTCTGATATATTACCGACAATGCAACGCTCCATTCCAAATATCATGGCTTCTTCAGCCAATCAACTCAACGTCTGGCACTGGGAATGTTTATGCAAATAACTATTGCAGAGAATTGAATACTATCAGAACATCATCATTCTGGTATGGTTTACACCAGTTCCTAACTATTTACAATGGGATTAAATCTACAAAAAATTTACATCTGTCCTCATGAGTGGACTTGTTTTGGTCATCATTTATCCTTCAACATGCATCACTAAAAAAGCTGATTATCTGGTTATTAGCACTCTGCTGTTAACACAGTTTATTTGCTGCTGGGTTTCCTACATTTCAAAACCATTTCATTGGTTGGAAAGCACTTTGGGGACATTCTGAGAATGTAAATTTATTATCAATGCAAGTCTTACTTTCATTTATAACTGCACTCATTAAATCCAGTCTGAATTATTTAATTTTGCCCAGAGGTGGTATTTTGTTAAAGTTACCTCGAATTTGGTGTTTTTTTTCAAAATGAGCAATGTGCTAGATGCTGGCCTCCCACTTTCCCTCCAGCTCCTAATAGCTGGATGAAAATGCCTCCAATAACCTCTTGGGTGGCCAATGGTCAGAAGTCCATAACTGGGCACTAGGGGGCACTCTTGTGAGGTTGGAAGCTAAGGCACATTGTTTGGGCAAGTCTCAGGGATCTCTGCCTTGCAACTTCATGAGTTGGGCAAGTGGTGTGTTAATAATATTAAGAAAACCATTCCATTCCTCACTGCTCCCCTTCCCTTGCTCACCTCAAAGGAAATGTTTTATTTTTAAATAACTGGCACGGAATATTTCTCCTCCTTAACTCCTGCATATTTCCAACTCCCGAGGTGCAAGTGATAGCCTATTTCCGAGGTTCTTAATGTTCCTTTTGCTCGGCTTGCCTGGTCTTGCACTGTGTGTGGAATGTAGAATTTTGTGCTGCTGATGGAGATTAGATATGCAGAGGGCCAGGTTCCAAACCCCCTTCCCGTCCCCATCCTCTCTACCACCACCTCCTTCAACCCTTCACCAACCCCCACCCCCCCAACCTCCTGAAGGCATTGACTCTCCTTGGGGTGCTACAGACAGTGACAATCTCCAGTACTAAAGGGGCTATTTACCAGGTTATTCGACTTTAGTGTGCATCTTGCCTGAGTTGGATGCTCCTATACTTGAACTCCAGTGGGTTTCAGTATGGTAGTGAGCTACCCTTGCTGACAATCAGTTCAGGGAGAGCTTCTATTTTGGCTGGCCCAGCACAGGTATGGTATCCAGAGCAGAGTGGCTCAGCCCCAGTGCTACAATCCCAGTGAGCACTAACTGACCCTGAGCTGCTTTCTGAAATGACTGAGCGGGCCACTCAATCCACAGGCAACTAATTAACAATAGGCCACAAAACCCTTACCTTTTCTGGCAGCCCACGAAAATAATAAAGTTTTTTTTAAAAACCAACAAATGGCGATTTTGTTTTAAACTCCTTCACGGAAGTCACTCAAAGAGTTAAAAACAAAGCGATCTGCAGTGCTTTTAACTGAACAAGGAGCGGTGCCAGAGGAATGACGGGGTTAATGCTTGTGGTCCTCTCACTGCAGGCTGCCTGAGAGAGTGCAAGAGAAGGCCAGCAGTTGGCTTCAGCTCAGCACTGGGAGGGCATCGCATTCCATCTCAGCTTCCTGCCTCATGAGAGGCTCCTTTCAGCTCCACATTCTTAACAGCTGTATCTGAAAACCAACAGTGACATACCCTCTCTCTGTGCCTGACAGCTCACTAGTACAGGCAGCCCATCACTGTGTTATTACAGCAATGGCTGGCTGCCATTCTTCACTGTGGCCAAAAGGCACAGTTCTAATCAGACAATGACCTGGAATTTCTCCGAATACCAGGTCACACTTATTCCTTTCTCTGTTTATCAGTAAAAGTCAATTTGTCCCACTTATCTTTAAAACAGAATTACATCGAAGTTACAGCACAGAAACAGGTCATTCACACTAGCCAGACAAAACCAGCATTAATGCACCACATCGGCCTCCTCCCACCAATTTTGTTTTTATCTCGACTTATCTCCAAACCCTTCTGTTCCATTCTCCCTCACTTGTTTCTCTCGCTTCCCCTTAAATACATTTGTGCTGTTCACCTCGACTACTCCATGTGCCAGAAAAATGCACCTGGCTTTCTCTGGGTAAACAGGTTTCTCTTCAATCCCACTTTTAGAATTATTAATGGCCAACTTTCACGCGTTGCCACCGATTTTATATTCGCCACATGCTTCTATCAAGTGTCTTCAGACCTTTAAGGACCTCCATTGGGTCATCCCTCAGCCTTTGCTTTTTGAGAGTCCCAATTACTTCAGCCTTTCCTGGTAATTGTGCGCTGTCAGTTCTGGGGTTGTAAATCTTTCCTAGATCATTATTGCACCAGCAAGAGCACCTATCCATCACTCCCCTCTCACTGACCTACATTGACTCAGAGTACAGCAATTTCAAAATTATGACTCTTTGTTCAAATCCTTCTATAGCTTTAGCAGTTCCTATCCCCAGAACCTGCAGCCTTCCAACCCTCCAAGATCACTGTGCTCCCTCAGTTCTGGCCTCATGCAGATCCCTGAGTTCCATGACTCCATGTATGCCAGCCCCATCAGCTGCCTAGGCCCCAAGCTCTGGAATTTCCTCCCTAAACCTTTCCTTCTCTCCACCATATCACCTTGTCTGAGACTGAGCCTGACTTTGATCGACTGTTCTAGTATCACTTTACAAGCCTTGGTGTCAAATTCTGTTGCTCCTGTGAAGCACCTTGAGAAGCTTTACTACATTGAAGATGTCACTCACATGCAAGTGATTGTTGTTGACTCTGTATCCTTTTGATACTGCGGAGAACAAGAGAACAGTATCCCAAGTGTGATCTAACCAAGTCTGAGCAAGTTTAACAGAGTTTCCCTTTTTAATTCTTTCCTTTGAGAAGTGACCCTCTGCAATATGTTTGCATCTTCTATCACATTGTTAGCCTGTGGTATTATCTAGAGTGATCAGTGAATCTTTCCCACTTTCCTGAATAGTTTCCTTCCTCTCTCTTAACAATTGTTCTCACTGCCTGTCCCCTGCTGCAGAAAGGATTCCACAAGTACCTGCTCCGACATTCCGCTGTTAGCAACTCTGTCGTCCTTGAAACAACGAAAAGCCAGACCTGGTCCTGGCTGAGTGCCAACTATTGAGGGGGGTGGTTGAAGTGGCCCTGCACATGCTCAGAATTAGAAACCCTGACCATGTGACAGCCACCCCCTCCTGACACTGGCTTACAGAGACCCTGAGATCAGCACTGACACCAGTCACGTCACTTCAAGTAAACCAGGGCTCCAATGAATAAACAACAATTCCAGTCCTTCTTGCAGTATTCTTGGGTCTACATAGAGATATGAAGGCCAGAAAGGATGTGATGAGTCATTTCTATACCAATCAGGGGTGGGAGGGTGTGGAAACAGGACTGGGGTTGGACTTATGTTCAGAATTTATATATAACTATCCTCCGTTAAGCACATTTGGCTGAAGAGGTGGATCTACTTTTATCAGATAGCGACACTGGGGTTTCAGTCCTGAGATGTGTTGGCTGTAGTTCAGATTAGGCTTTGTTTAAATGGACACTGTTCATTGTTTGCTGTAAAATAGACTTTTGGTTGAGAGCCGGATGTAAGTCCTGTCCCATCTCCAACTCACTGGCTGACAGTGATGGCAACACTCCTCATTGCTTTTGGTGGAACTGAGTGGTTGTCCTGTTTAGTCAATCCCTGGGAATGTAGCCAAAGAGGTACCACCAAAGAGGCACAAAGGACAACACAAATATGCTCAGGTAGGAACGTAGTAAGAGAGAACCTTACTGCACAGAAGGAGGGTCCATACAGTGTACCATGCCTGTGCCAGCTCTTTGAAAGAACTCTCTGATTAGTGCCACTCTCCTACTCATTCCCCGTGGCCCTGCAATATTTTCCTCTGTCAAATATTTACCCAACTCCATATTGAAAGTTATCATTGAATCTGCTTCCTCCACCTTTTGAGGCAATGCATTTCAGATCACACCAACTCACTGCATGAAAAGGTTTCCCTCAACTTCCCCCCCACCCCACTGTTTGTTTTTACGTAAATGACCTTAAATCTGTGTTCTCTGGTTACCAAGCCTCCTGCCAGTGCAAACAATTTCTGTCTAACCACCCAAACAAATCCCTTCGTAGTTTTGCACGCTTCTGTTCAACCTCCGTTCACCATTTTCTGCTCCAAAGAGAACAACCAAGCTGCTTGTCTTTTTTTGTTATACTGAGAACATTTCTCTAAACCTTCTCTAAGGCCTTGCCATCATTTTGATCCCTGCATTAATACTCAATGTAATACTCTGAGGCCTTACCAATGATTTATAAAGGTTCAGCATAACTTCCTTCGTATAGTCATATAACCTGTCATCAGCCTGTCTGTTCAGGAGTGGCAACACGAATCCTTGACTATGTCGGGTCTGACAAATGTCATTTTGAGTCAGAATTATGGAGCAGGTCTGAGGGAACTTTCCTCCCACATCCGATCAGCAAGAGGTGTTGAGTTCTCAGTGAGAGAACTGAGATAAGGATTCTACGGTGCTGCAACACTTCCTCTTTAGTAAACACTGCAAATCGAATTTTTATCTGTGAGTTGGAAAAGGCCAGGAATGGGGGAGAGGCTATTCAGAGCTGTGTCTGAGCCCCTGCCAGGTTCATCATTGAGAGCAGCTGTTGACCACAGATAGATTTTCAACGCCTTTCCTTGACGGTTTTACAGGGTGAAATTAAGTGCTGGGAAAGATAAGCCAGTTGTCATTACACCCTCTTTAAACATTTTCTGGCAGTCAATGCTGTTAGCTTCTTTCAGAGTCAGCTGTGTCACAGTGGGTAGCACTCTTGTCTCTTTGAGTTCAAGTCCCTCACTCAAAGGAGTTTTTTTTTCAATATATAGCACAAAGTCTAGGCTGACACTGCCGTATAGGTCTGAGTGAATGTGGTGCTGTCTTTTGGACAAAATGT
This sequence comes from Chiloscyllium plagiosum, assembly GCF_004010195.1. Classification (NCBI taxonomy): domain Eukaryota; kingdom Metazoa; phylum Chordata; class Chondrichthyes; order Orectolobiformes; family Hemiscylliidae; genus Chiloscyllium; species Chiloscyllium plagiosum. Next base: position 28,384,999 of record NC_057743.1, read on the forward strand.
TAAACTGAGGTTTTGAAAATATCCCACAGCACGTTGTCAAAGAAGAGAAGGTGAGTTTTTACAAATACAATACAACAAAACACAGGAAAAGGTCCTTCAGCTCACCAAGCCTGCGCCAATTTCTAATCCTTATTTAGACCTGCTTCTTATTGCCCATACCCGGTTTCTGTGCCTCTGTTTGCCTCCTGTTCATGTGCCCAACAAGATTCACCTTAAATGTTGCTAATGTGCCTGCTCCCACCACCTCCACTGGCAGTGAATTCCAGGCACCCACCACCCTCTGGATGGAAGATTTTCCCTGTACTTCTCCCCTCAACTTTCCCCCCTCTCCCTTGAACCTGTGCCCTTTTGTAGTTGACCATTCCAACCTGGGAAAATGCCTCTGACTATCCACCCTGTCTATGTCTCTCATAAATTTGTAGACCTCTATAAGGTCACCCCCTCAGCCTCTACCTTTCCAGTGAAAACAATCCAAGTTTATCCAACTTCTTCTCAGCAATCCAAAGATGTGCAGGTCAGGTGAACTGGCCATGCTAAATTGCTTATAGTGTTAGGTGCATTAGTCAGGGGTAAATATAGGGTAGGGGAAGGTGTCTAGGTGGGTTACTCTTCGAAGGGTCGGATGTAGACTTGTTGGGCCAAAGGGCCTGTCTCCCTACTGCAGGGAATCTAATCTAATCTAATCTAATCTAAACTAAACCCCTCCAGACTAGGCAACATTCCGGTAAACCTTCTCTGCACCCTCTCTAAAGTATCCATATTCTTCTGGTAAGGGGGCGACCAGAACTCCTAATATCGTGGTCAATGAATATCATTTCAAGCAAGAACTAAAAGCATATTATCTGGCCTTCATTGTTGTGTGTTGATATCTAGCTGTGCTCTCAAAACATACATAGGAATTTAAAGAAATGTGAGGTAATGTATTTGGGCAGGTCAAATAAAGTGAGCAAATGCACTATAGACGGCAGGATGATGAAAAGCCTAGAGGAACAGAAAAATTAGATTAGAATCAGAATTAGATTTAGAATTAGAAAGAGGTTTTATTGTCACATGTATTCCTGTACAAGGATACAGGAGTATAGTGGAAAATGTAGAAAGTCACCATTTCTGGAGGTATCTTACGTACAAAGGTGCATGGCTACCAAATTTTAGGTATAAATTCAAAAAATAAAGTCAGAAGTTCAGCATTACAATCCCTCTAAATAGAAAGAGAGAAAAAAGATAAAGATAGACAGAGTAGACATGTCTTTGCTGGGCTTCAACTTAGGTCTGTACATGCCTGTAGATTCCTGAAAGTAATAGCTCAGACAAATACGTTGGTTATGATAAGGAACACAGGATACTTGCCTTTCTGAACAGAGACCACGGAATAAAACAGCATGGAGGTAATTCTGGAACTATGTAAAATACTGGAATGCCACATCTAGTGTACTGTGTACAGTTCTGGTCACCACATCACTGGCAGGATGTGATTGTATGGAGAGAGAACACAGAGAGGATTTATGAGGATATTGCCAGGTCTGGAGAATTTTAGTTTTGAGGGAAGATTGCAAAGGCTGGAATTATTTTACGTAGAACTGGGGAGGTTGATTGAAGATTTAACTGAGGTTCAGATAGAGTGGCTGGGGAGGAACTATTCTTTTTCACAGAAGTTTAAGTACCAGGGGACCTTGATTAAAGTGATTGGTTTAAAGACATGAAATGTTGTATACCCAGAGGGATAGGATTTGGAACCCACTGCTTTAGGAATCCCTCAAAACATTCAAACATTCTTGCAAATGTACTGAAATGTTGGAACTTTATAGGCTACAGACCAGGGGCTGGAAAATGGGCCTTATTTAGCTAGCTCAATCCTTTTCAGCTAGCAAGGACATGGTAGGCTGAATGGCCTTGATTTAATCTTTGTGATTCTGGTGGGGACAGTAGTTTTCTCCTGTGCACAGCTCTGTCCATGAAGAAATAGTTTACAATTTCACAACATAAAGTACACAGAGAAAGCTACCTAATAGGCAAATCACTACCTTGTTAATTTACAAATCACTTCTATTACCTTCTTACATTAGTAATGCGCCAATACGGATTCCTGTATATCCCCAATACTGTCCTGCATTCAATTCTCCAATAAACAAATTATGACTTGTAGTTATATAACTCCTTTAGAATTCTTGAGAAAACAAGCCTAATTTCTATAATCTCTCCTCATAAATTAGCCCTGAAATCCAGGTCATTCTTGTAAATACACATTATACTCTCTCAAAGGCCAATATATCCTTCCTAAGGTGTGGTGTCCATAAAACAGGGTTTTGTATAACTGCAACATATCTCCTGCATCCTTGTCTGCCAGTGCACTGGATATAAAGGCTAACATTCCATTAATTTTGTTGAATATTTTCTACACCTGTTTATGGCATTTTAAAGATCTATGCACCTGAAACCTTAAGTCTCTTTGGAGATCCACTGTAATTGACTTCATCCCATCTGGAAAGTAACCTGACCTATCCTTTTTCAATCCAAAAGGATAATCTCACTTTCTCACATTGAATTCCATCTGCCACAGGTTTGCCCATTCACTTAGTCGATCAATATCCCTTTGTAATGTTATCCTGTCTACCATGGTGCCTTACCTCATGTTATCAGCAAATTTGGATATGTGACTTTCCGTGCTCTTATCCAAGTCTTTAATAGATATTGTGAATAACTCAGGCACAAACACAGATCTTTATGGGAGACCACTGGTCACATTCTCCCTGTGTCTGCATAGATTTCCTCTGGGTGCTCCAGTTTCCTCCAACATGCAAGAGATGTGCAGGTTAGGTGAATTGCCCATGCTAAATTGCCCATCGTATTCAGGGTGTGTGGGTTAGTTGCATTAGTCATGGGAAATGTAGAGTAATAGTGTAGGGGAATGGGTCTGGGTGGGATACTCTTCGGAGGGTTGGTGTGGACTTGTTGGGCTGAATGGTCTGTTTCCATACTAGGGATTCTATGAAACAACATCCATAGACATTCCCATGTCCACTACTTTAGTCACCTCTTCAGTGATGTGAAGATATCTCAGAGAGTTGTTGGGCAGGGGAGAGTACAGAGGTAGAGAAGGATGAGGAAATGAAACAAGCACAGAAATTTTAAAATTAAAGTGTTTTCTTCAGAGGCCAAATCCGTGAACACTTGAGTAACGAACGAAAGGATTTAATCTGAGTTCCAATGCAGGCAAGGATGATTTCACATTTAAAGGAAGTGCAAAATGTGTTCTCTGCCCCTTCATGGTCACTCACATCCTCCAAAGAGGTCAAAGAGATTTTCAACTATAGCATTTTATTTACAGATTATTGTTCAATGCTAAATAAAAACTGAAAGAACTGTGGACACTGGAAATGAGAAACAAAAACAGAAATTGTTGGAAAAACTCAGCAGGTCATCTTAGCAGGACTTATACACTTAATGGTAAGGTCCTAGGGAGTGTTGCTGGACAAAGAGACCTTGAAGTGCAGGTTCACAGCTCCTTGAAAGTAGAGTTGCAGGTAGATAGGATAGTGTAGAAGGCATTTGGTATGGTTTCTTTTATTGGTCAGAGTGTTGAGTACTGGAGTTGAGAGGTCATGTTGTGGCTGTACACAACATTGGTTAGGCCACTGTTGGAATATTGCGTGCAATTCTGGTCTCCTTCCTATCGGAAAGATGTTGTGAAACTTGAAAGGGTTCAGAAAAGATTTACAAGGATGTTGCCAGGGTTGGAGAGTTTGAGCTATAGGGGGAGGCTGAATAGACTGGGGCTGTTTTCCCTGGAGTGTCAGAGGCTGAGGGGTGACCTTATTAGAGGTTTACAAAATTGTGAGGGGCATGGATAGGATAAATAGACAAAGTCTTTTCCCTGAGCTGGGGGAGTTCAGAAGTAGAGGGCATAGGTTTAGGGTGAGAGGGGAAAGATATAAAAGAGACCAAAGGGGTAACCTTTTCACACAGAGGGTGTTACGTGTATGGATTGAGCTGCCAGAGGAAGTGGTGGAGGCTGGTACAATAACAACATTTAAAAGGCATCTAGATGGGTAAATGAATAGGAAGGGTTTGGAGGGATATGGGCCAGGTACTGGCACATGGGACTAGATTAGGTTGGGATGTCTGGTCGGTATGGACGAGTTGAACTGAAGAGTCTGTTTCCGTGCTGTACATCTTTATGACTCTATGAGGTCTGGCAGCATTTACAGAGAGAAATCAGTTAATATTTCGGTCAAAAGAACCTTGCTCAGAACTGATGGTAGCTCAGAAAAAGTTGGCTTTTCCACTCCTTTGTCTGTCCAATTGTTCTCTTTCTTTGGGCTCTATCCTCACGTATCCTCCCCCCCCCACACTATCTTCTGCATCAAAAATAACATTTACCTTTCTCCAATCAGTTCTAAAGAAGTGTCACTGGACCGAAATGTTCATTCTGATTTCTCGCGATAGATGCTGTCAGACCTGCTGAGCTTTTCCAACAACCTCTGTTTTTGTTACAGTTCAATTCTCACTTCCACATCTCCAAACTGTCATTTAGTGTTCATTTCCTGGTCTTATGAGCCTCCTGCCATCTTTTGTCCTCCAGTCCACTCACTATAATCTTTAATTCCTTTCTTCTTCATGGGTTTAATTGGCTTCCCCTTACATGCATCTAAGCTACTTGCTTCAGATAACCTCGATGGCAGTGAGTGCCACATTTTACTGATTCTTTGAAGAAATTAATTTCTTCTTAATATCCAACTGAATTTGTTAGTGAATATCTTAAATTGACGGCCCTAATTCTGCTCTCCCCAGCAAGGAGAAGCAGTTTCTGTACGTCAGCCCGAACTAATCTCTTCATAATATTAAAAACCTCCATCAAGTCACCCCTCAACTTTCTCTTTTCTGAAGAGAAGAGTTTTAGCCTTTGCAGCCTGATAGTTATAATATCTCAGTGCTCGTGTCATTCTTAGTTTCAACTTCTCCAATGTCTCGGCATCCTTTTTATATTCTGAGCACCAGAAATATATTTTGTGTCTCCTAAGTTTGACAACATAACACTTCAAAAATACTGAATTAATTCTAAGCGTGAAACTTCCTGAGGATATGATAAGCGCAAGTTCCTTCTCTTCTGCTTCAAAATGAGCCTTAATCAGCAGATGATACATGAAGAAAAGGGTTAAACATTTACTTTCCATTTGAATCACTGACTAGACTCGATTGTTTGAACTTTCCAAAGGAAATGAATCCCAAAGGAAGAGGTTAGTCAGTGGGGTTTGGAGAATTACAAAATGCCACAACCAAACAAATGAATCTGAAATAATTTTAAAAGAATGATGAAGGATCAGAGATTGGGTTACCAACCCTTCAGGATTGCCCTTGCTCTCTCGGTATAAACTAATAATCCGTATTAGAGGCATGTTAGAAACCATACGCTTTTCAAATTTTAATTGAAATCTTTTGTTCTATTATTTATTATTTGTAAAATTATCTTATGTGGAAAAAATGCCATTGATTGTGAAGTTCTACATCTCTTTAATTGCTTGACGCTGTGTTTAGTTGGTAAGTGAAATGTATAAATGGCATTTGGAAGTCAGTCTCAATCCAATTAACCAAGTTTGACTGTTTAATGACTTATTGTGCCGATTAGATTTTAGATTTATTAGATTAGATTCCCTACAGTGTGGAAACAGGCCTTTTGGCCCAACAAGTCCACACCGATCCTCTAAAGAGTAACCCACCCGGACCCATTGCTCTCAATCCTATCTTCCCCCTCCCAGTTACTCCATTACACTACCTTTTTTAGGTTCTTTACCTCCCTGCAGTTGTCCTAAGTTTCAGTGTGCCAGCAGATGGTCAGAGTATTGAGTACAGGAGTTGGGAGGTCATGTTGTGGCTGTACACAACATTGGTTAGGCCACTGTTGGGATATTGCGTGCAATTCTGGTCTCCTTCCTATCGGAAAGATGTTGTGAAACTTGAAAGGGTTTAGAAAAGATTTACAAGGATGTTGTCAGGGTTGGAGGATTTGAGCTATAGGGAGAGGTTGAACAGGCTGGGGCTGTTTTCCCTGGAGCGTCAAAGGCTGAGGGGTGACCTTATAGAGGTTTACAAAATAATGAGGGGGATAGATAGGATAAATAGACAAAGTCTTAGGAAGGGTTTGGAGGGATATGGGCCGGGTGCTGGCAGGTGGGACTAGATTGGGTTGGGATATCTGGTCGGCATGGACAGATTGGACCTAAGGGTCTGTTTCCGTGCTGTACATCTCTATGACTGTATGATTCTTTCTCTGAGGCTCATCAAGATACCTTCACTGCCATTTAATATCGATGTTGATCTCTCTTGTTCTTCTCCAAACATATTGGCCTGCAATCTTTTACCCTCACTGGGACTGCAAATTGGGATTTGGCTTGTAACATCTCATCCTAGAGATCACACCTCTGACAGTGCAGCATTCTCTCAGTACTATACTGGACTGTCAGCTTAGTCTCAAGGTATGGCAGAGGTATTTGAACCCACAGTTGTCTTATTCAGAATCAAGAGTGTGTTCACTGTGGTAGACCAACTACAGTTTTCTGGAAATAAACAAGGCAAACAGGATAATAGATCCAAATGACATGAAATGGAAAATTAATGGAGAAGGGTTTTATTCCATTGAAACAGTACAATCATCAATATTTTTTAAAACTGAAAAACTTCTTTTAAAATCTTTCTCTCCCCATACTCTGTCCCTAGATCCTTTTTGGATGACAGTCAATACTGATTGTTAGTAACATGGGTGAGCCAAGCAGGATGAGCTGGGTAGAATAGGAAATGAATTAGTCTATTTGGAATTCTACTGAATGGGATGTGATTTGGTCCATTGGAACTCTGACCACAGTTATGGTTCAATAAGAATTTGAGATGTTTCCAGACTACAGTACAGAGGAATGTTAATGTTTCTGAAATGCGCCAGAGTCTATGAGCTAAAGGCAGCCATAGAGGGGGAATGCAAACAGTACATGTTGCAAATACACAGTTGTACTCCTGGTAAACACGCAGATAGATTGCCAAGAAACATTAGGCTCTGATGCGACTGTGCCTGAAAAATGTAACACTTAGAATCCATTTATGCCAGAGTCAGGACTTTCAGGACTTCTCTAAGAATAAAAAAACTGGCCAGTTGTATCTTTTCCCATTTAACTATTTGCTCTGCATCTGAGTCTCACTGAAAACAGCTCAGATACAAAACTTTGGATAAAGCAACAGTACACTTAAACCCCATCTGTGACTCATTTAAACTTGGTTCAACTGAAGGAGATCCCTCTGGAGGAGGGTGCAATGCTGGAAAAGCTTCAGTGGATTTAATTAACAGCTCCTTCTTCGGCTTGTTATTGGATAAGGTGTTGGTTGTCCTGATAATCACTGGGACATCACAAACTGCTTCACTGACAATGGAATACTTTAGAAGTGGAGTCACTCCAATAATGTAGGAAATATAATAACTAAATCAACAAACAAAAATGGGACAATGACCAGACAATCGTTTTAGTGATATTGATTGAGGCCTAAATGTTAGCCTAAAAAAAACAAGAAATCCCCAACTATTCTACAAGAAAGGACTATGGAATCTTTTATGTCAGGGCAGACAGAGCATCGAAGTTATATCACATACAAAACATAGCACCACTGACAGTGCCGCACTCCCTCAATACTGGACAAAAGACAGCCAGATATTCATACTCTGTGCTCTCAAGAGCCAACTTGAACCTCCAATCTTCTGCCTCAGAAATGAGAGCACAACCCACCACTGTCACCTTTGACCCTAGTGTTTGCCCCTATGCTAAGCAAGCAGCAGAGTTTTCCTCTTGATGAGGTTCCCTACAGTATGGCAACAGGCCCTTCAGCCCAACAAGTCCACACCGACCCTCCGAAGAGTAATCCACCCAGACCCATTCTCCTACCCTATATTTACCCCTGACTAATGCATCTATCACCATGGGCAATTTAGCATGGCCAATTCACCTGACCTGCACATCTTTGGACTGTGGGAGGAAACCAGAGCACCCAGAGGACACCCACACAGACACGGGGAGAATGTGCAAACTCCACACAGACAGTCACCCGAGGTGGGAATCGAACCCAGGTCCCTGGCGCTGTGAGGCAGCAGTGCTAACCATTGAGCCACTATGCCATCTCTTCATGATGATTCTTCTTGTCAGTCACCTGACCATCCAACTTAGCGATGATAATTTACACAGGAAGTAAGTTACGGTCAGTGCCCTGAATAGTTCACAATGTGAAGCAGTAGAGACTGGTTACATTCCAAGCAATGCCCAGAATTCTCCATGTTCTGCTTTGATCATGCTGGATCCATTCTCCACTTGTAAAGCTGAGCAGAGGTATGAGAGAGCAGATCAGATAACAATTCACCACATGCCTCACAGGCACTGAATCGTGGGAGAGTCACTCTGAGATCCTATCAGCTGTGGAATTGGCTAAAGGGGTGTGAAGGAAGTGGATTTTTTAAAAATGAACAAGATCTGTTTTGTAAAGTCCAAAGCAAATAGTTTAAACAAACATTGTTCTTATGAAAGGTCATCAACCTGAAATATTAACTCTGTTGCTTTCTCCGCACATGTTGTCTGACCTGCTGAGAGTTTCCAGCGTTTTCTGTTAGACTTTTGCATTTTCGACATCCGTTGTAGTTTGTTTTTGGACAAGGATAATATTGTCTTAAGGTTAAGGTTTTATGAATATCAGCTCGATTTTGGCTCATTTCTCCAACAAAAAATATTGAACTCAAGTCCTGTGCTGGGACATAGCCACTTAACGCTGACTGACACATGGCAGTATGAGGAGGTGCTGCACTACAGAGATTGATGTCCACCAATTGGAAGGTTAAACAGAGGTCCCGCTTGCTGGCCCCACTGATTCAGGCAGATGTTCAAGGTTCGGTGACACCAGTTCCAAGGGGCAAACAGGTGTCCTGTACAAATGCACCCCCAAACTCTCAACTGCAACCCGCCAAGCCACAGTGGATAAACTGACCTTTCATTTAGTTGCCATATGTGGGATCTTTCTGTGCACCTTTGGAGATGTGTTCGATTACATGGCAGCAACAGTGACTGCATTTCAAGGCAATCTCATCTAAGTGAGTTGCCGTGGGCTGTTTCAGAGACATGCAATAAAGTGCTGCACAAAATATAAACCTTTCTCTGAGGTGTGGATTTGTAAAATGGATTTACAACCCTAGAACTGGAAGATGTAATCAAGCAGCATCCACCGTTCTGGGGGCTGATTGAGAAGCTTTTGTGCCACATTGGAATCTTATGTTCACACCAGAATGGGATTTGAACATGGAGTGAACTATGTAACTAAATAAAAATATAAAGCAATACTACTCTTGGCTTTTGTTCAAAATTCAATCAGCAACTACCCACCCCCTTCCTGCTGTAGAGATTTGAATTTGAAAGCGAATGACATTTCATTCCTGGACTGTGTAATCAAAAAGAAAATACACTCATCTCGGATCAAACCAATGCTGCAGCTGGGGAGGTCCTATATGTGTTTGCACCAAACTCACTGCCCCAGGATCACTCCAGCTGCTGGGACAAGTGGACTAGTGTGAACACTGATCCCAATGCAGAGACTGGATTACAGTGAAGTACCTGTGGTGAACAAAACACATCAACGGGTTGCTCTTTTAATGTGAAAGTACATGTGCATAGTGTTAGACTGCTGATCAGCAATGGGGGTATAATAGAAACATGTCATAACAATGTATCTTATATCATCATGTGGTATAAATGAGGACATGGTATTTGTATTATCAAATGTAATATATCAGGGAGTAGTACAGTATACCACAGCATGACATATACAACAGGATGGTGAAAATCACAGCGTGGTATATAACACAGGGCGGTGTGTATATTACATATATCATACGGTGGTGTATAACACTGGATGGTGTATAGCAAAGGGCAGTGTATATCACAGGGAGGTAAATATCACTGGGTGGTGCATAGCGCAGGGCGGTGTATATTAGAGTGTGGTGTATATTGGAGTGTGGTGTATATCAGACGGTGGTATACAGAGGAACCTCGATTATCCAAATGAGATGGGCGGGCACTATTTCGTTTGGATAATTGATTATTCAGTTAATCGATTCAATGCCTTTCCTCCGAAGCTCGGAGTTTTCTATTAAGTCTGCTCCCCGTTCAGGAGACTAGGCAGCAGCACACAGCATGTGGGCCCCGCCCTGTGCCCCCAACTCCATCCAACACCGCCGCCCGCCCACCCCCCAACACCGGCCCCGCA
>NC_057743.1:28402275-28404706 GCF_004010195.1 Chiloscyllium plagiosum
CCCACCCCAACCCCATCCAACACCGCCCCCGCCCACCCCAACCCCATCCAACACTGCCCCTTGCTCCCACCCCAGGGAAAAGACTTTGTCTACTTATCCTATCCATGCACCTCATGATTTCATAAACCTCTATAATGTCACCCCCCAGCATCCAATGCTCCAGGGAAAACAGCCCTAGCCTATTCAGCCTCTCCCTATAGCTCAAATCCTCCAACCCTGGCCATGTCAATGTCTGTGTGTCGCTGTATGAGGATAATACGGGAGTCTGTGCAACTGTGCCGGGTCAATACCTGTCTCTGTGTAGCTGCTCCCCAGTGCAGGGTCAGTTTCTATGATGTAATAACCACAGGATGATACTGGTACCTGTCAGCATTACCCCAGACTGGTGTTAGTGTTGATGCAGCATGAGGGTGAAGTCAGTATGTATGTGCCTGTACCCCAGGGTGATGCTGGTGTCCATGTGGCTGTTCCACAGAATGAAGTCTGTCCATGCAGCTGTACCCAAGAGTGGTGACAGTGCCTGTGCAATTAGTCTCTGGGTTGATGCCTATGTCTGTGTTACTGTACTCCATGGTGGAGTCTGTCAGTGTGACTATACTCCAGGGTGGAGTGTGTCTGTGTGACTGTACTCCAGGGTGAAGTCTGTGGGTGTGACTGCACTCCAGGGTGGATTCTGTTGGTATGACTGTACTCCAGGGTAGAATCTGTCTGTGTGACTGTACCCCAGGGTGGTGTCTGTCAGTGTGGCTGCACACCAGGGTGGATTCTGTCGGTGTGACTATACCCCAGAGTGGAGTCTGTTAGTGTGACTGCACTCCAGGGTGGATTCTGTCAGTGTGACTGTACTCCAGGGTGGAGGTCTGTCTGTGTGACTGTACTCCAAGGTTGATTCTGTTGGTTGACTGTACTCCAGGGTCATGTCTATTAGTGTGACTATACCCCAGGGTGTGGTCTGTCAGTGTGACTGTACTCTATGGTGGGGTCTGTCGGTGTGACTGTACTCCAGGGTGGGGTCTGTCGGTGTGACTATAACCCAGAGTGGAGTCTGTTAGTGTGACTATAACCCAGAGTGGAGTCTGTTAGTGTGACTGTACTCCAGGGTGGAGTCTTTCGGTGTGACTGTACTCCAGGATGGAGTCTGTTGGTGTGACTGTAGGCCAGGGTGGATTCTGTCGGCGTGACTGGACTCCAGGGTCATATTTGTTAGTGTGACTGTACCCCAGGGTGGAGTCTGTGTGACTGTACTCCAGGGTGGATTTTGTAAGTATGACTGTACTCCAGGGTGGAGTCTGTCAGTGTGACTGTACCCCAGGGTGGAGTCTGTCGGTGTGACTGTACTCCAGGGTGAGGCCTGCAGGTGTGACTGTACCCCAGGGTGGGGTCTGTCGGTGTGACTGTACTCCAGGGTAGACTTTGTAAGTATGACTGTACTCCAGGATGGAGTCTGTCAGTGAGACAGTACCCCATGGGGGGAGTCTGTCGGTGTGACTGTACCCCAGGGTGGAGACTGTCGATGTGACTGTACCCCAGTGTATGAGTCTGTCGGTGTGATTGCACCCCAGGTGTAAGTCTGTTAGTGTGACTGTAGGCCATGGTGGATTCTGTCTGTGTGACTGTACTCTAGGGTGGAGTCTGTCGGTGTGACTGTACTCCAGGGTATGAGTCTGTTGGTGTGACTGCACCACAGGGTATGAGTCTGTCGGTGTGACTGTACTCCAGGGTGATGTCTGTTAGTGTGACTGTAGGCCAGGGTGGGTTCTGTCTGTGTGACTGTACTCCAGTGTGGAGTCTGTCAGTGTGACTGTACTCTCGGGTGGAGTCTGTCGGTGTGACTGTACTCCAGGGTGGAGTCTGTTGGTGTGCCTGTACTCCAAGGTGGATTCTGTTGGCATGGCTGTACTCCAGGGTCGTGTCTGTTAGTGTGACGGTACACAAGGGTGGAGTCTCTCTGTGTGACTGTACTCCAGGGTGGAGTCTGTTGGTGTGTCTGTACTCCAAGGTGGATTCTGTTGGTTGACTGTACTCCAGGGTCATGTCTGTTAGTGTGACTGTACCCCAGGGGGGAGTCTGTCGGTGTGACTGTACCCCAGGGTGGGTCTGTCGCTGTGACTGTACTCCAGCGTGGGGTCGGTCAGTGTGACTGTACTCCAGGGTATGAGTCTGTCAGTGTGACTGTACCCCAGGGTATGAGTCTGTCGGTGTGACTGTACTCCAGGGTGGTGTCTGTTAGTTGACTGTAGGCCAGGGTGGGTTCTGTCTGTGTTACTGTACCCCAGGGTGGAGTCTGTCTGTGTGACTGTACTCCAGGGTGGAGTCTGTTGGTGTGCCTGTACTCTAAGGTGGATTCTGTTGGTGTAAATGTACTCCAGGGTCATGTCTGTTAGTGTGACTGTACCCCACGGTGGAGTCTGTCTGTGTGACTGTACCCCAG
>NC_057743.1:28405206-28406376 GCF_004010195.1 Chiloscyllium plagiosum
AGGAATCTATCCATGGGTTACACAGTGGCTCAGTGGTTAGCACTGTTGCCTCACAGCAGCAGAGACCTAGGTTCAATTCCTGCCTTGGGCGACTGTCTGTGTGCAGTTTGCACATTCTCCCCGTGTTCTGTAATGGTTTCCTTTGGGTGCTCCAGTTTCCTCCTACAATCCAAAGATGTGCAGATCAGGTGAATTAGCCATGTTAAATTGCCCATAGTGTTAGCTTCATTAGTCAGAGGGAAATGGGTCTGGACTGGTTACTCTTCAGAGGATCGGTGTGGACTTGTATGGGTTGAAAGGCCTGTTTCCACATTGTAGGGAATCTAATCTAATCCACCTTAAAAATATTTAATGACCTCACCTCCGTTGCCTTGTAAGACACAGAATTCTAAAGCCACACAACCCTCTGAAAGACTAACGTTCTTATCTCTGTTCTAAAAGGGCAATGTCTAATTTTAAAACAGCACTCGGTGGTTCTGGACTGAGCCCACAAGAGGAAATATCCTTTCCACATCCAACTTGTCAAGACTTTTCAGGATCTTAAACACTTTCATCAACTTATCCCTCACTCTGGATGTAGATTTGCTTGCTGAGCTGAAAGGTTTGTTTTCAGACGTTTCGTCACCATACAAGATAACATCATCAGTGAGCCTCCAGATGAAGCACTGGTGGCATGGCCCACTTTCTATTTATGTGCTTAGGTTTCCTCATTTCACCACAGGAAATTACGTCACCACAGGAAATGACAGCATCAACCCAAGTGCTTCATCCAGAGGTTCACTGATGATGTTACCTAGTAGGGCGACAAAACGTCTGAAAGCGAACCTTCCAGCTCAGTGAGCAAACCTACATCCAGAACCGCAACCTGAGCTACAAATCTTCTCAAACCTCATTTATCCCTCACTCTCCCAAACCTCCAGCTCAGCACTGTCCCCATGACTTGTCCGGACTTGTCCTACCTGCCTATCTCTTTTTCCACCTATCCACTCCACCCTCTCCTCCCTGACCTATCACCTTCATCCCCTCCCCCACTCGCCAATTGTACTCTATGCTACTTTCTCCCCACCCCCACCCTCCTCTAGCTTATCTCTCCACGCTTCAGGCTCACTGCCTTTATTCCTGATGAAGGGCTTTTGCCTGAAACGTCGATTTCGAAGCTCCTTGGATGCT
>NC_057743.1:28410010-28422364 GCF_004010195.1 Chiloscyllium plagiosum
TATCCACTCCACCCTCTCCTCCCTGACCTATCACCTTCATCCCCTCCCCCACTCACCCACTGTACTCTATGCTACTTTCTCCCCACCCCCGCCCTCCTCTAGCTTATCTCTCCATGCTTCAGGCTCACTGCCTTTATTCCTTTATTCGTCGATTTCGAAGCTCCTTGGATGCTGCCTGAACTGCTGTGCTTTTCCAGCACCACTAATCCAGAATCTGGTTTCCAGCATCTGCAGTCATTGTTTTTACCTCTATGGAAACAAGCCCAATCTATCGTTAAACAGCCCATTAATTGCAAGTATCAATTCACTTATTATCACCTCAGTACAAAGTTGCCTGTGGTGCATCCTGAGAGCATGAGCATGAGGGGTGAGGGAGATTAGGAGGGGAGGTGGAGGGGAGAGACATAATTTCTGCCTCCAGTCTGTCTATACATTTGAATGAGATTCCTTCTCATTCTTTGAAACTCCAATGAATACAGGCCCAGTTGTGCCAATCTCTCCACACATGACAAACCTGCCATCCCAGGAATTAACCTGGTAAGCCTTTGTTGCATTCTCATTTTTTTAAGGTCGGAATACTGAAGCTACATCCACTACTCCATGTGTGGTCTTACCAAAGCCCTGTACGGCAGCAGGAAGACTTCCTTGTTTCTGTACTCCAACCCTGTTGTAATGAAGGCTGACATACTAACCTGGCTTCCTCACAGCTTATCGTCCTGCATGCTCACTTTCACTGACTGGTACACAAGGAAACCCCATTCCCTTTGCGCATCAACATTTCCCACGCCATCATCATTGACATTAGATTCTCCATTCTGCCATTCCTGCCCAAAATGGACAATCTCACATTATACTGTGAGATTATACTGTGCCTGCTCGGCATTTGCCTATTCACTCAACTTTTCGATATTGCCTTCCTCTTTACATCTTCTTCACTATGAACAATCTCATCTGGTTTTGTGTTGATGCTGAGTTGGCCTCACGCAGTCTCTTATCATTGAGATGAATTTCACCAGGATGGTATCCAACACGTATAAAAGGATGTTTGTAATCCTCTAGGATCTATACAGCAGTCAATGGCTTAGTGGTCTGTGAAATGTTATATATAAATCTCATCTGGCACCTTTAGGATTCTGGTCCAAGCTTTAGACTTACTTCAGCCACATGTCTTCTTACTGTCTACTTCCCAGAACAGGCCTGGTGAAATGTATGTAGGGTCATTTGTAAGTCACCATCTTGAGCCACATCACATTTGTCAACAAAACTCACGGTGATGCACTAAGTATCAGTGTTTATCTTACACTTCACGTACATGTGATGTTCCCCTCTGTCATCATCGCTCGAACAGTCATAGAGTCATAGAGATGTACAGCCTGGAAACACACCCTTCGGTCCAACCTGTCCATGCCGACTAGGTATCCCAACCCAATCTAGTCCCACCTGCCAGCACCTATCCCTCCAAACCCTTCCTATTCATATACCCATCCAAATGCCTCTTAAATGTTGCAATTGTACCAGCCTCCACCACATCCTCTGGCAGCTCATTCCATACACGTACCACCCTCTGCGTGAAAAAGTTGCCGCTTCGGTCTCTTTTATATCTTTCCCCTCTCACCCTAAACCTATGCCCTCTAGTTCTGGACTCCCCAACCCCAGGGAAAAGACTTTGTCTATTAATCCTATCTATTCCCCTCATTATTTTGTAAACCTCTATAAGGTCACCCCTCAGCCTCCGACGTTCCAGGATAAACAGCCCCAGCATATTCAGCTTCTCCCTTTAGTTCAAACCCTCCAACCCTGGCAACATCCTTGTAAATCCTCTAATGAACCCTTTCAAGAACCTGCACTTCAAGGTCTCTTTGTTCAGCAACACTCCCTAGGACCTTACTATTAAGTGCATAAGTCCTACTAAGATTTGCTTTCCCAAAATGCAGCACCTCGCATTTATCTGAATTAAACTCCCACAGACCGTTTATCACCTGATGATGCTAAACTGTTGTGTGGTATTAAAAGATTTGTAAGAATCATCAGGTGGTATACCTTGCTAGCAGCCATCTTCACCACAGGCTTGTTCTGTTCCTTTCTCGCTAAAGACTTGCCTGCAAAATAATTCAGCTTCGTGGAGCACTGCTTTCCACAAATTAATTTTCTTTTGTGTGATGTCCTCTGAAATATTTACACCCCGTCCTCTGGCCTTGATATTTCTGCTGCCTCTACTGCAAATATTTCTTCCTTTGTCTCCCAATCTGGTCTTCTCATTCCACTTGGAACCCCTCTCAACATTATGCAAAGGCTCATCTGTTTGCCCATTAATATGCTCCAATCGATGATTAACAACCTCAGAGCTTCTGCACATGTTGATAGCTCCTCTATCAGTTGATGTGCTCCCATGGAAGGATCCCTTTCGCCTAAGAGAATCCTATCTCTGATGTGATCCACCTTTAGATGTCCAAATTCACAGGATTCATCCAGATGTATCAGTGAAGGCACGCCTTCTCGAGAGAGTAAGGCCATCACAACCTCAGCCCCAACCTGAGGTGTGGTAGCCCCCAGGTTAAACTCACAACCAGTCATCTCTCTTTAATAAGAAAGCAGCCTATGGTCCTCTGGATCTATTTTGATTTTCATTTCATTCCTTCTTTTAAAGTATCCTCCTCCCCTTAAGCTCTGATGTTGAACAAATGCTTTTGGTAAAAATATGGGATTCTAATTGTATCTTTGAAGTCTGCAACCTGCTCCTGTCTGGCCTTTCTGCTCCTTACTGAGATCGAGGCTACAATATAATGTATACACTCTTTCCACAACACTGAAAGCAGGATTGAAACTTGCAAATGCTCAGGACTTTTATTTAATCCTGTTGCAATCTCATAGTTGGGAAAGAAAAGCTCCAAATCTGCGCAATCTCCCTTTCCACTTCCCGCAGTAGCATGGAATGAAAATACACAGTCACTTTGGCTCATCCATTAATTAAAACTTGCAGACTGATTTTTTAAAAATAAAATTCTTCCTTTCCGACTTTCTACCAGCTCTGAAGCTGCACCACGCTGACACCATGTTTCAAGTGACATGCGTTTACTGGTTCCCACAGACTGCCCACAAAGGCATTTATAGGAAAGTCAAAAAGTGTGGTGCTGGAAAAGCACAGCCAGTCGGGCAGCGTCCGAGGAGCAGGAGAGTCAACATTCCAAGCAAAAGCTCTTCATCAGGAATGAAAGGATGGCCCAAGGGGGCTGAGAGATAAATAGGAGGGGGGTGCAGCTGGGGGGAAGGTAGCTGGGAAGGTAATAGGTAGATGGAGGTGGGGGTGAAGATGATAGGTTAGGAGGGCAGAGTGTTTAGGAAGGAAGATGGTCAGGTAAGATAGTTCAAAAGGGTGGTGTTGAGTTGGAGGGTTGGATCTGGGATACGACGGGCAGAGGGGAAATGAGGAGACTGGTGAAATCAACATTGATCCCGTGTGGTTGGAGTTTCCCATGCAGAAGATGAGGCGCCCTTCCTCCAGGCGTCAGGTGACTAGAATTTGGCAGTTGAGGAGGCCCAGGACATGCATGTCCTTGGCGGAGTGGGAAGGGGGTGTTGAAGTGTTAGGCTATTAGGCGGTGGGGTTGTTTAGTATGTGTGTCCCAGAGATGTTCTCTGAAATGTTCCACAAGTTGGCGTCCTGTCTCTCCAATGTAGAGAAGACCGCATCGAGAGCAACGGACACAGTAGATGACGCGTGTGGAGGTGCAGGAGAATCTCTATCGGATGTGGAAGGATCCTTTGGGGCCTTGGATGGACGTGAGGGGGGAGGTGTGGGCACAGGTTTTACACCTCTTGCGGTGGCAGGGGATGGTGCTGGGAGTGGATGGTGGGTTGGAGGGGGAACATGGACCTAACAAGGGAGTCACAGAGGGAATTGTCTCTGCTGAACGCAGATAGGGGTGAGGAGGGAAATATATCCTTGGTTGTGGAGTCTGTTTGTATGTGGCAGAAGTGGTGGAGGATGTACCCAGGGGTTGGTGGGGTGGAAGGTGAGGACTAGGGGGTTCTGTCCTTGTTGCGATTGGAGGGTGGGATTCAAGGATGGAGCTGCAGGAAGTGGAGGAGATGCGCTGGAGTGTATTGTTGACCACGTGGGAGGGGAAATTGTGGTCCTTGACAAAGTAAGCCATCTGGTATGTTCTATGGTGGAATTGGTCCTCCTGGGAGCAGATGCAGCAGAGGCAGAGGAATAGCATTTTTACAGGAGATAGAGTGGGAGGAGGTGTAGTCCAGGTAGCTGTGCGAGTAGGTGGGTTTGAAGTAGATGTCTGTGTTGAGTTGGTTGCCGGAAGTGGAGATGAAGAAGTCCAGGAAGGGAAGGAAGGTGTTCAACATGGTCCAGGTGAACTTGAGATCAGAGTGGACAGTGTTTGTGAAGTTGATGAACTGTTCAACCTCCTCATGGGAGCACAGGGTGGTACTGATACAGTCATCAACGTAGTGGAGGAAAAGGTGGGGAATGATGCCGATGTAGTTGCGGAAGATCCGACATACCCACAAGAAGTGTAAAACCTGTGCCCACATCTCTCCCCTCACCTCCATCCAAAGGCTCCAAAGGATCCTTCCACATCTGGCAGAGATTCTCCTGCACCTCCACACATGTCATCTACTGTGTCCATTGCTCTCGATGTGGTCTCCTCTACACTAGGCAGATAGGTTCCAACTTGTGGAATGTTTCAGAGAACATCTCTGGGACACACACACACTAAACAACCCCACCGCCCTATAGTCGAACACTTCAACAGCCACTGCCACTCTGCCAAGCACATGCAGGTACTGGGCCTCCTCCACCGCCAAATCTTAGCTACCCAACACCTGGAGGAAGGGCGCCTCATCTTCCACCTTGGGACCCTCCAACCCCATTGGATCAATGTTGATTTCACCAGTTTCCTCACTTCCCTTCCCCTCACCTCATCCCAGATCCAACCCTCCAACTCGGCATCGCCCTCTTCAACTGTCCTACCTGTCCATCTTCTTTCCCACCTATCCGCTCCACACTCCGCTCCAACCAATCACCATCACCCCACCTTCATCTGCCTGTCACATTCCAAACTACCTTCCCCCCGAGCACCAAACCCCTCCAATTTATCTCTCAGTCCCCCTGAGCCTCCCCCACATTCCAGACGAAGAGTTAATGCTCGAAACATCGACTCTCCTGCTTCTTGGATGCTGTCTAGCTGTGCTTTTCCAGCACCACACGTTATAACTCTCATCACCTGCATCTGCAGACTCACTTTCTCCTGATGTATAGGAGAGATAGAGATCACATGACTATGGCAAGCTAACTGTTCCACTAAGGGAAAGATCACATTTCTCCAAATAACTCCGAGGAATACATTGCAGTGTTGTGTTGATATTTTGTAAAGCTGTGGTGCTACTTTTAATAATGTGTTCTCCAAAATTAGATTCATTTTCCCTTTCACCTCAGTCAGATTTCCTTTCCTTTTCGAAGGTGTCACTGATGTCTGTATGTTTCCTGCTGAACTGCATCACCTCACATTTATTGGTGTTGACTTGCTGGAGAACTTCCAGAATCAGGTCATGTCCTCAGGGAAAGACAACTATTGGAAAAATTCATGAATGTGTATTATCACAGCATCTTATTGCATTGTTGGACTGTCCCAGAGTTTTTATAACTTATTACTGTTGAAGTTCGGTCACTGTCGCTGAGTAAGCAAACATGGCAGCCCAAGGTTTGCACAGCATGATCCCAGAAACAAGCAGCTTGTTTTGAAGGAGAAATATAGCTGAAGGGGTTCCGTTCTTCCTCCAGGATTTTGAGCAGTCAGCTGTACAGGCAGACAGCACTGATTTAACACTTCATTAGGAAGTGATCCACACATTGTATCTCTCCGACAGCATAGCACTCCCACAACCCTTGGTTGTGAACACAATTCTCTGGGGTAGGGGTAGAGCCCTCAATCTTCTCACAACTTTGTGCATTTTAAAATTTTTTTAAAAAATTTATTTGCTCATGAGATGTAACAGGATAGCATTTATTGTCCATCCCCTGTCGTTGATTGATACAAGTGGCAAACTGTCCGTCTTGAACCGCTGTAATCCATGTGGCATAGAAGAGGAACTCCAAGCTCTCGATCCAACCACTGTGTAGGAATGGCCAATTAATCTTCAAATTTGGGATAAAGATTGGGGAGATGGAGACACTGGCACTTCCATATGCCCACTCTCCTTTAAACACGTCATTGTTCGAAGATTGCATTCGTGATCATCATCCCAAAACAACAAAAACTCAGATTCATGGAGCACATTTGACATACTAAAATGTTCCAAGATGTACTTCACAGGACCATTATCGAGCAAACTCTGACTCCAAACTAAGCTAATAATGTCGGATGGCCAAATATTTGGTCAAAGAAATAGGTTTTAAGGAGCGTTTTAAATGAGAACAGTGAAGCAGAGAGGTTCAGGGAGAGAATCCCAGAGCTTGTGGTCTGAACAGCTGAAGTCACAACAACCAATGATGGAGCGGTTAAAATCAAGGATGTACAAAAGGCCAGAATTAGACGAGCATGGAGTTGGGGAGGGATGTGGGACTGGAAGCAGTTGCACAGATAGGGCGGAGTGAGGCCATGGATTTGAAAACAAAGAACAGGTTTTTCAAATTGAGGCATTGCTTAACGCTATGGTGAACAGGCTCTGAGGGCAGACTGTCAGTGGGTGAAGATGGAGCAGGAGGCAGGCAGGTTTGTGCCTGTGGAACTCAGTGAATGAAAGAGCAGAAGACAAGCCGTAAGAAACAAGTTGTGCTTTCAAACAAAGAGCGTAATTTATTTGATGAAAGAGATTAAGCATGAAGAACAGAGGAGCAAGTTAGTGCTTAGCAATTTTAATTAAAGAGTTAGGCTTTAAAGAAAATTGCCCAGGGTACTTTAAAAACCTGCAGGATGAATTTTGAAGGCTGTGTGCATGCATTTTAAATAGCTCAGACTTTGTAACCTAGAGTAAAAGATGAAATATCCACTTTATAATTCAAATTCAGACCAAATTCAAAGAGTCATCACTCATGTCCTGTTGGGAGGTTAGTGTCGAGTGTGCCCAGAAATAACCAGGCATCAGTGACTGGTTGCCCAGGTACAACCAGGTACCCAATTCTAACCAGGTATCAGTTAGCAGACTGCCCAGATATAACCTGGTTTGGTTAAGGGGTTGTTCAGATATAGCTAGGATGCAGTGACACATGTAACCAGGTTGTCAGTGACCAATAGCCCAGGTATATCTATACACTGGTGAGCAGTTGCCCAGGTATAACCAAGATACGGTGAGTGATTGACCAGATATAACCAAGTGCTGGTGAGCGGACTGTTGAGTAGAACCCTAATCTATAATCTCTCAAACTCTGATACCGTCACAAAGATAAGAGCATTCAGATTGGTCCCATTGGTTTCTGGTTTTGGGGAAAGGGATGATCAGCCAAGCTTCCACTCCAGGTCATTATCAATTGATTTCCCCACATCTCAAGTCTCTGCCCTGAGGAGGGAAATGTGTTTTGTGTTTAATGGTAGTTGAAGACAGGATGATGCTCAGCCAGGAGCCAACTAAATTGGCAACATTCCATATCTTGGCTCATCCATAACGAAACGCCACTTAGCATGGTAAAGGGTTACCATCTTCAACTGGGCACATTCTTGGTGTTTGATCCTATGACTTACCACCTTCATCTGCTCTCCATACTCAGACAACTTTTGCATTCATCTGGAGCAATGCTATAATTCACATTCCTGAAGGGTTGGTATTCCTGCGGTGGTATAGAGACCAGGCCCAAGTGACACTCAGCATCCCAGGCAAAGAGTAGACAGAGAAAAAGCCACAAAAGTGTTTGAGACAGTTAGACAAATCTTCAAATTACAGTCCGTAATATACAGATGCTTGCAAAATCCCCAGAATCTTCAGAAAGTCCTTCAGACCACCCTGGTTGCTTGAGGTTTTGTCTGCAGTTAGGGCCTTGTGCTTTGCAGATACTTACAAATGAAATAGAGTATTTTATGCTTTCAGCATTACTGAAGAGGTTCATTCCTTCTCCATGAGCCTCAATGGTTCAAAACATTGATTCATCAAGCTGTCCACACAAGGAAATCACAGAAACAGTCCATTCGGCCCAACCAGTCTCTCCTCTATTTCCAAATCCTTTCAATTCATTTTTCTTCAACCATCAATCTAAACTGATCCTGCAAGTTGATACAATTTCAAATATTAACCCTTCAAGGCAACTCTATACCCTCACAACTCTCCCTGCATTAAGAGGTTTCTCCTGCTCTCAGTTCTATACCTAAAAGAAGAGTAGATGGACTCAAATTCTGAAGTCACATTTTCTCAGAATGTAAAGCTATGGCGTTCCTCACACTACCTCACCCCAGCTCAGTGTCCCCTGCCTTCAACTGCTCACTGGCTCAAACCACCAAATCATCCAGTGATTTTCAGGAGGAGTGGCAGTGGTGTGGTGGTGTTGTCACTGGGCTAATAATCTAGAACCCCCCCCCGCCCCCTCACTCCAGCTATGCATACGTGAGTTCAAATCCCATTGTGGCAGATGGTGAAATTTGAATTCAATAAAATTATGGAATTAAAAACTGCTATCCTAATGTAATGCAAGCCCATCTGGTTCACTAACATCCTTTAGGGACAGAAATTTGCCATCCTTACCTGGGTCTGGCCCACTTGGTTAACTCTTAAATGTCCTCTGAAATGGCCCTAACAAGCCAGGCAGTTCAAGGGGCAACTAAACATGGGCAATACATGCTGGCCCAGACAACGACACCTACATCCCATGAACAAATAGAAAAGAAACCTACCCCCTTGCAGAACCAGGCTGCCTTCACTGGTAACCTAGCACATCCATTCTGGCATCATTGCCCCACCCTGACCCTTCTCACAGCCATGTGGAATGTGAACAGATGCCTCATTCCCCTATTGGATTATTCTTGACTGTCAGTCCAACAGCTTTATACCTCGTCCAACAGCTTTATACCTCATCCACAGTAATATTTTATTTAAAATATCAAATAAATGAGAAAGATCGCACTTATTGCATTATTTTTGTTTCGCCCCTGGATTTTTGTCCGTGGATATTTATCTTCAACTTCTGTAGTCTCCAGGCCAATCCACAGGCAGTTGGCAACCCAAAAACATTTGCAAAGCCCAGACCTTGTGTCAGTTGGCTGTCATGTCCTGATTGATTTTGATACTGTCCTGTAGAGATGTAGCATTTGCCCTTCACACATTAAGAGTTGAGCTGATGGGTCTCTGTTGCTCTGCCCTGAAAGATCTCTACCGCATCATGATCTTGTTCCTTTTTTGTATGGCTGTGCAGATAGATGCAGTGGATTATGTTCCACTGTCTGTATGAGGTTTAACAGAAAATGCAGGGACTCTCTCTACAGTCCAGTGAACTCTGTCCTACTGAATATTTGGTGAGCAGTCTGCACTTTGGTTTATCGTTGACAGAGGGTCAGTGACAGATTGCCATTCCACACCAGTGAAAGGTCTGTGCTGTGACACACTGCATGACACCCGATTTCTAATGGAGGCAGGAGACCAGCTTCCCATCTGTTAGGCCTAGTTCCAGAAGTGAAAGGACAATGTTCTGAAGAGAGTGACACACAGACCTTCCACTTAACAGAGAGGAGTTTAGCCATAGACCTGTCAAACCTTATTCTCATAGAATATCACTCACCCCGTTTTGTTTTAGTATGCCATGCCTTTATTTAAACATCTTCTGTTTGTTCAATAATTCCCCTCACTGATTTGAGTTTGGAATGCTAGGTCCAGAGTTATTGAGGAACCTAAAGGATAAATATTCTCCTCTGATCTCACATTCCCTTTGAACATAAGCAGATCACCAGCGAGGGAAGCCTATACCACCATTCAGTTACATCACTGTTAAGCTGTATCATACTCTAACTACCCGCCATGGTTTCAGATCCCGTCATAATGCGACTTAACAGCATCCATCAACATGTGTATTAAAATATTCCATTCACCTACAGCCTCAAAAAGAGAGATCCAGATCCCCACTACCCTTTGTGTCAAAGAATGATCTCTGACATCTCCCCTCAACTGCCTGCCTCAAATTTTAATGTTACACTCTTTCGTCTGCATTCCAACCACTACAGAAACTAGTTTCACTACCTACCCAGTCAAATCCTTCAGTCACTTTCAATACCTCAATTAAACCTCCCCTTGATCTTCTGTGTTCAAAGGAATACAAAGTAATTTACTGGTATGGGGCCTGAGCTCATAAGTTAGCACTTTTAAACTCAGCCTGATTAAGTGAGTCTAGTATTTGAAGCATTTCAGATATTTACAGTGGCCTCTTTCAGCTCTGTCTAATTCCCCAGTCTCTATCATCCATTTCCACACTTCATGGGTGGCAGACCTGGGATACACATTCGGGCCTGAATACAGTGGCCCCTGTTGGAATGAGAGGCTGAGTTTCCACAGAAGGACATTGCCCGTCCCCACAGTTGTCCTCAAATTTCTCCCTCCTTCTGTGCTCCAACTGCCCTCTAGTACCTCATTCAAATAACTATTTGTCACATGTGAATTTAGACAGTGGATCCAGGGTATTCAGTGGCTGGTCAGGTTGTAGTTCAGGCCATGAGCACAGATTACATTGTGATATCTCGGCCAAGTGGCCATTCTTGATTGAGGTGTTTGTGTTCTACTCCAGAGACATGACTACAAACATCGAAGCTGAGATACAAAGAGAGGAATTAGGCCATTCGGCCCCTTGAGACTGTTCCAGCATTCAATACAATTATGGCTGATCTCTTTATGATTCAGAACCCACATCCCACCTGCCCCCTGTAACCATCCTGATTAATAAGAATGTATTCATTCTGTCTTAAAATTATTCAATAACCCCCACCTCCACAGCCTTCTGAGACAGGGACTCCAAAGACCCACAACTCTCTGAGAGAAACTATTTCTCTTTATTTCTGTTCCACTAGGGTGACCCCCTAAGTTAAACAGTGGTCCCTAGTTTTGGACTCACCCACAAGAGAAACCATCCTTTCGAGATCCACCTTGTCATGACCCCAATCAAGACCCTCTCACTTCTAAATCCAGTGGAAACATGGCCAGCCTGTCTAATCTCTCCCCATAAAAAAAAAACCATTCCTTCCAGGTAATAAACTAGTAAACCATCTCTGAATTGCCTCCAATTTATATCCGTCCTTAAAGAGAACAAAACCACACACAGTATTTGAGATGTGGCCTCACCAATTAGCCTGTAGAACTGAAGCATAACAACCTTACAATTCATGTAATAAAGGACAGCATTCCATTAGCTTTCTTGATTATCTGCTTTGCCCACATATTAACTTTTTGTGAATCAGGCCCCCAGAGCACTTAAATCTCTCTGTGTCATGGAATTCTGCAGTCGTTGTCCGTTTGAGAAATATTATGTTTTTATAGTGATTCTGGGTAATCCAAGATGGAGGGCAGGAAAAATTTCTGGCTGCAAGAGCTGCTCCTTTTTTTGAGGTATTTTAGGTGCTGGAGGTGATTTCCTCGAATTCGAAGAGCAGCAAATACTGTTTTTTTGTTGTTGCATTGTTTTGGAACTTTGGAAAAAAAAAGTCAAAACAACAGCAGTTTAAAAGGGAGAAGAGCAGACAAAGGAAGCACATGGTGAGGACAGTGCAAGAGAGAGAGAGAGAGAAAGAGAAAGAGAAAGAGAAAGAGAAAGAGAAAGAGAAAACGAAAACATGCACAGTTACTGCCTTTGCTGTTTGAATTCATGTATCGTTGGACATCGGAATGCATTTAGGAAAATTAACAAAGTGAAATTCACAACTAATCTTGGAGGAACTGTTGGGCGAAGTTCACAGCACAGAATCAGATAAGTTAATCGTTGTTTTAAGTCTGTCCAAGAGAAAGGCTGCAGTAGTGGGTACAGTGGATTCTTTCTTGATTATATGTTTTTGGAGATAAGTCTCTTGATGAAACTTAAAATATAAGCCATAGCTACTGATTTAACCTGGGGCAGTGTTTGTAGAGGAATAAGACTGTGTTACTTTCTAGATCTGTAGATTGTGAAGGAGCAAAAATGGCCGTTGCAGTGATATGTACTTCTTGTCAGATGTGGGAGTTTAAAAAGAGTTTAAGGGTTACTGTGGATTATATCTGTCATAAATGCTGTTGGTTGCGAATCTTATCAGATCGAGTGGATGGGTTGGAGAGACAGATAGAAGCGATCAGGAATTTACAACAGCAACAGCATGTGATGGATGGCAGACATAGGAAGGGGGGAAAGTCTCAGATGCAGTCATATAGATGGGTTAATTCCAGGAAGGGTAAGAGAGGTAGGCA
>NC_057743.1:28423110-28424480 GCF_004010195.1 Chiloscyllium plagiosum
GCATTTTTGATAAGGGATAGCATTACAGCTGTGCTGAGGGAGGATATTCCTGGAAATATATCCAGGGAAGTTATTCTTATCCCCATAAGAAAGGGATGACCACCTTATTGGGATTGTATTATAGACGCCCCAATAGTCAGAGGGAAATTGAGAAACAAACTTGTAAGGAGATCTCAGCTATCTGTAAGAATAATAGAGTAGTTATGGTAGGAGATTTTAACTTTCCAAACATCGACTGGGACTGCCATAGTGTTAAAGGTTTAGATGGAGAGGAATTTCTTAAGTGTGTACAAGCCAATTTTCTGATTCAGTGTGTGGATGTACCTACTAGAGAAGGTGCAAAACTTGACCTACTCTTGGGAAATAAGGCAGGTAACTGAGGTGTCAGTGGGGGAGGACTTTGGGGCCAGTGAACATAATTCTATTTGTTTTAAAATAGTGATGGAAAAGGATAGAGCAGATCTAAAGTTGAAGTTCTAAATTGGAGAAAAGCCAATTTTGACAGTATTAGGCAAGAATTTTTGAAAGCTGATTGGAGGCAGATGTCCGCAGTAAAGGGACGGCTGGAAAATGGGAAGCCTTCAAAAACGAGATAACAAGAATCCAGAGAAAGTATATTCCTGTCAGGGTGAAAGGGAAGGCTAGTAGGTATAGGGAATGCTGGATGACTAAAGAAATTGAGGGTTTGGTTAAGAAAAGGAAGGAAGCATATGTCAGGTACAGACAGGATAGATCGAGTGAATCCTTAGAGTATAAAGAAAGTAGGAGTATACTTAAGAGGGAAATCAGGAGGGCAAAACGGGGACATGAGATAGCTTTGGTAAATAGAATTAAGGAGAATCCAAAGGGTTTTTACAAATATATTAAGGACAAAAGGGTAACTAGGGAGAGAATAGGACCCCTCAAAGATCAGCAAGGGGCGGCCTTTGTGTGGAGCCACAGAAAATGGGGGAGATACTAAATGAACATTTTGCATCAGTATTTACTGTGGAAAAGGATATGGAAGATATAGCCTGTGGGGAATGGTGACATCTTGCAAAATGTCCAGATTACAGAGGAGGAAGTGCTGGATGTCTTGAAACGGTTAAAAGTGGATAAACTCTCAGAACCTGATCAGGTGTACCCGAGAACTCTGTGAGAAGCTAGAGAAGTGATTGCTGGGCCTCTTGCTGAGATATTTGTATTATCAATAGTCACAGGTGAGGTGCCGGAAGACTGGAGGTTGGCAAACGTGGTGCCACTATTTAAGAAGGGCAGTAAAGACAAGCCAGGGAACTATAGACCGGTGAGCCTGACCTCGGTGGTGGGCAAGTTGTTGGAGGGAATCCTGAGGGACAGGATGTACATGTATTTGGAAAGGCAAGGACTGA
>NC_057743.1:28425856-28434782 GCF_004010195.1 Chiloscyllium plagiosum
GAAAGATATAAAAGAGACCTAAGGGGCAACTTTTTCACGCAGAGGGTGGTACATGTATGGAATGAGCTGCCAGAGGATGTGGTGAAGGCTGGTTCAATTGCAACATTTAAGAGGCATTTGGATGGGTATATGAATAGGAAGTGTTTGGAGGGATATGGGCCAGGTGCTTGCAGGTGGGACTAGATTGGGTTGGGATATCTGGTCGGCATGGACGGGTTGGACCGAAGGGTCTGTTTCCGTGCTGTACATCTCTTTGACTCTTCTTGCCAAAGAGAACAAATTCACAATTTCTCACATTATACTCCGTTTGCCCGCTCGCTTAAACCATCTGCAACTTCCTATGTCTTCTTCATAACCTATTTTCCTGTCCATCTTGATGAATTTAGCTCCCACGCCTGCTCTTCTTTCATTGCACTCATGCTTATGTAGTGCTAAAGGGAGTATTGTATTGTCACAGCTACTGTCTTTAAGGAGAGGTGTTAAACTGAGCCTCCACTTGCCCTCTGAGGTGGATTTAAAGGCTTCCATGTAACTTCAATCTTTCAAAAAAGAAAGTAGAGT
This sequence comes from Chiloscyllium plagiosum, assembly GCF_004010195.1. Classification (NCBI taxonomy): domain Eukaryota; kingdom Metazoa; phylum Chordata; class Chondrichthyes; order Orectolobiformes; family Hemiscylliidae; genus Chiloscyllium; species Chiloscyllium plagiosum. The sequence continues at coordinate 28,426,418 of NC_057743.1, forward strand.
CGGGTGGCTGGTGTCCAGCCAACATTTATCTTTCAGAATAAACATTGCTTGAGATTTTTCTGTCTCAGAGAGACAGTGGAAATGCAGCCTTAGAAATTGATGAAATCGTCTGCTGCATTCCTGTTAAGGCTGAACAAGCTGAACCTGGGGAGGTAAAACCTGCCACAGGAGCCGCACACATAGACCCTTGTCATTGGTGGGGAATGATTTCTGCTGAAACTTGTGTCATCATGGGGGCTAATTCCTGCCCACAGCTGGGTGCCCCTGTTTGCATCGGTGGTCAGTGAGAACCGATTGATGTTGAGGGCATTCATTTCTCGTTTGACAGCGTCCCTGAATCGCACCTTCAGGTGCCCAGCTGGTCTCTTGGCACAGGCGACTTCCCTTATGGCATATTCTTGGGGGTGCAGCCATCTTCCATTCTGTGCACATGCCCAAATCAGTGAAGCCTTCTTTGCTTGATGAGCACTCGCACTTTTTGGCAGGTTTGCTCTAGACAGGATGTGCTTCATTACTGTCGCCATGTGATAAGCACTACTAGAACAGTTTATGTGGTCATTACGACATTGCCATATGTGGCAGCTTGCTGTGTGAAGACTGGCTGTTGTATTCCCTACATTACGATAGCCGTTACACTTTAGAAAACTGTTATTGGGTACAAAGTGCTTTGGACTTTCCAAAGGCTCAATAGAAATCCAAGTTCTTCCCTTCTCCCAGAGTGGGTCTCAGAGGGATCTCAGCAACCCAAGCCCAAAGCTCTGGAATTTCCTTCCCAAACTTCTCACAGCATCAGGACGTCCCAAAGCACTTTACAAACAGTGCGGAAAATGAAGGAGAGTCACTCTTTTAAAGTAGGGAAGCTGGCAGAGGTTCATTCTCAGGCTCCCTCTCAGTGTTCATGTTGGGGCTTGTCAGTTCTGTAAATTGTGTGAATCATGCAGACTGGCAGATTTCCTCCGTTCCTCCAGGCATTGACAGATATGTTCCCAGCAACAAGGTGTGTGTGTGTCATTGAAAAAGAGGCTGGGGATTGGCAATGGTGACGGCGGTTTGGCTGGTGTGTTTGTGTAAACAGGCTGCTGACAAGGAAACAGTGCCACACAACTCACAGAAAGGAACACAGGAGCATGATACCAGACTGGGAGCAAAATACCCAGTGTCCCATAATGAAACAACACTAGTATAACACACCCCTGTTCACCATCACTAATATCACACTCACTGTTCAGTCTGATATCACACACCTTGCTCACTGTCACTCTATCACACCAGCCGTTCACTTTCATCGAGAGCACAAACCAATTCATTTATTTGTTTCATAGATTCAATACTGCACCCTCTAGTACACCATACTGATCTTACATTCCCACTCTTTGGTAGAATGAGATTCTCGAAACAAAGCCTTTCACCTTTGTCACTTATCCTGAAGTACTTCACAGCCAGTGAAGTGTAGGAAGTGTTGCAACATGGGAATCACCAATTTATGCACAGCTACCTCCCACACTCAGGAATATGATCATGGCCAGGTCATCTGTTTCATTCAGTTTTGTTACGATCAATGAATCCAGAGACTTTGGCACGGGAACATCAGCACAGAGTCCTGGCATGGGGAGCCCAGCACATGAACATCAGCACAGAATCCTTTCATCCTGCCCTCAGATTGTAATGTTGTTACTTGTTGTTCTCTCTGCCAAACCCTGCCATTTGCTCAATTGGCTGAACTCTGGCACAAAGGTGGAAGGATTGGATTAAAGATACCCCTATCATCAGGAGCAGAGAAAGAGAATTCAGCCTTCATGGTTCACCAGGGGTCTCTTTTTCCTTTTTGTATGCTGTGTGTGTCACTGCTACAGCTTCCCTTCCTGATCCACAGCCAGCACCAACTCTAACCTAAACCCTAGAGAGCTTCCAGAGCCATTCCCAACAGCAACCCCAGCGAATGTGGCAAATGGGCTTCACAGTTCTGACTAGATGGGCAGGATGCTGGTTTCCATGCCATGGTTGTGAGAATTAGCTGGGTTGAGAAGTAGCAGAGTTGAACCTAAATGAGTGCTGCGTGAACTTTATCCAGAACAATTGAAGGGCCTTTCAGGTCTTAGGTTCACAGCCTGACTTTGTTAGCCAATCAGAGCCAACCCATCATTTGGCCTCAAGGTCTCCAGATATGGGAAGGGAAAATCTCCCTGGAATTCACACATTCCAGTGTTCCTAAATCCTATGTATTCCCTCGCCCCGCACCCCCCACCTCCGGAATTCCCTCATCCCTGGAATTCCCACAACCTATGTATTCCCTGTTATACCCCACCCCCCTCCGGTGTTCCTACATCCTGGGAGTTCCCAGTTCTGATGGATGTGGACATTGAGCAGGTTCATTGGAAAGATTGGCACTTTGACCAGGCATGAAACAAACATTAGCTGAAATCAAACTGCATTGAAGATTCACTCCTGAAGGGAACGAATGGAAATGGGTCATCAGAAAGTAATAGTTATTGTCAACAGCCACAACACGGTGCATTTATATTGCACCTTTAATGTGTAATAAAACATCCCAAGGTCCTTCACAGCAGCAATTATCAAACCAATTTTGACACTGAACTGTTGGGACAGCTGACCAAGAGTTTGGATCAGAGCTGTAGGTTTTAAGGAGTTCCTGAAAGTCGGACAGAGCAGTGGATAAATGGTCAAATAAAGAGGAAATTCCAAAACCTAAGACCTCAACAGCTAAAAGCACAGCTACAAGTAATGCAGTGATTAAAACAGAAAGAGGTCAGAAATAGAGGAATGCATTGATCTCAAAATCAAGCAGGAATCCTGGGCTACTCCTGAGCTCAGGCGCTTCTCTACTGCTGCCTGGCTGAATCACCACAGACTGGACATCGAAGCTGCCACATTCTCGGTTCATGGGGCAGCAAAGTTTTACTCCTTGGGGCTGGAAGCAAGGAAAGTTGACATATCCCCTTAATCGTCAAAATAAAACCATCTCAATAACTGGGTTATAGACATATTAACAAATATCATTAACACCACCATCTGCTCCAGGGGCTGTTGAGTTAACAGTTTAGCTAACGTGGGAACACGATATCATTAAACAAAACTGTGAAACTGCTTTGGGTTTTTGCCTGTTAGCAGCTGACACCCAGATACAGTTCCATTCGCATCATCTGTTCCTCACATATGTCAGCTTTGTTTTAACATTAACACTCAAAGTCTTTTTTTGTTATGGTTTTCTTCAAGGCGAGGAATAGGGTTTCATCAAAGAATAACATTCCTTTCACTTATCAACTCAAATTCCTTCCTTTTTTTCCCCTTGTTCACTCTCTCTCCCCTTACTTGCACTAAGCCTTGATTCACATTCACAGTGATCCATGAGTAGACTGACAGAGCATTGCGAATTGTTTCAATCTTTGAGGGTATAAATCGGGGCTGAACTAATTCCAACTATTTCCAATATTCTCACAAATGTACTTTCCAGTTGGGATCACCAGGTTATGATCGAGTGCACTGATGATCCACAGAAGTGTTGCAGTGTAGAAAGGGGTTCGGCAGTCCTATTGAGTCTACACCGGAATTGTACTCTTCCATCATTCTCTTCCCTGCCCAGATCATTTGTGGAGACCCCACACTGGCCAATTGAATCTGCAAATCCATCATTTGTACCTTGTGCTGTGGGATGTCTTTCTTGAACTCCACAACCAGGGCTCTTTTGTTCACCTGTAAAGTGAACATTAATCTCATTGGTGCCTCTAACTCAGGAAGAGACAGGTTCAAGGTTCACTCCAGAGATTTGAGCCCGAGATTCTTGTTGACTCTCTAGTGCAATACTGAAGGAGTGCTGGACTGTTGTAGCTGCTGCCTTTTGTATGAGATATTAAACACTGGCCCTGTCTGTCCCATCATGTGGACATGAAAGATTCCACAGCATGACAACAAAGCAGAGCAGTTAAGTTCTCCATAGAGGTCTTGGCCGATATTTATCCCTCCCTCAAATCACTAAATTAGATTATCTGGTCATCATCAAATTGTTATTCCTGATCTTCCCGTGCATTAATTAGTTGTAGAGCCTCCCTAGATTACTCACATATCAGAAGTACTTTATTGGTAGTAAAGTATTTTGGAATACCCTGAGGTCATGAAAGAAATGATATAAATGCAAGTCATTTCTTCAGGAGGATTCTCAGTTAACGAGAAATAAAATTTAAAACTGACCTCATGCTCCCTGCATCCCTTTCAAACCTTAATCTGTAATTCATTTTGGAAGAATTATGTGTAAAATTTGATTTGGATAATGGTCCTGTTGAGATTGTAAGAGGATGTGAGGGAGAAACTTGCCAACTAGTGACCGGGATGAGTCACCTCCTTTCTGTCTGCATGTCCTATCGTGCAGTACGTGTGAAACAAAAGCAACTGGAAGTGCAGACAAAACACAGACTCCAGACTGCCCCGTTTGCATTCTTCCTCTTTCACCTGGTGATTGGCTGGATGTTTGATTTGATATCAAAGCCTTTGACTGGTATCATTAACTCTTGCAGCACCTGACAAAAGGACAAGAGTGTGAACTGATAGTGGGGCTGAAAGACGGAATGGGTTCACCTCAGTGGTGATTCTGTGAATTACACATCAAAACAGGGAATGCCAGAAATACTCAGCAGAGATAAACATCGAAGGTCCCTTCACCAGAATGGAAAAACAAATCCAGACATTATTTTGGCTAAAAGCATGGGAAGTAATCCGTGAACTGAGGGAGTAATAACATAACAGTAAGATTAGATTGCTTACAGTGTGGAAACAGGCCCTTTCGGCCCAACAAGTCCACACCGACCCACATCCCACCCAGACCCATCCCCCTACATTTATCTCTTCACCTAACACTACGGGCAATTCACCTAACCTGCACATTTTTGGACTGTAGGAGGAAACTGGAGCACGCAGACACGGGGAGAATGTGCAAACTCCACACAGAGAGTCGCCAGAGGTGGGAATTGAACCCAGGTCTCTAGCGCTAACCACTGTGTCACCGTGCTGCCCACATAAACTCAATCCTGAGGCAGGAATTGAACCCAGGTCTCTGGCGCTGTGAGGCAGCAGTGCTAACCACTGTGCCACCGTGCCATCCATGGAACTCAGTAACAGTGAAGTGGAAGTAAGGTGGAAGACAGTAACAGTGAGGGTAATACCAGTTATCGTGAGGGGCTTGTTTAGATTTTTGTTGAAGGGGATTTTGAAACGGACACTGCGATAATCAATGAATTGAGCTGCTCTGGAAAATGTCCCTGGGAAATGGTTTGAGGTGCCTGCTACTTTATTGCTCTTGACTTCCAGTTGACATTCATTACTTCCAGGCTGACCATGGATAAATTGATCCACGAGTTCAATCCTACTCCAGGTGATATATTTAATAACTGTGCTAGTATTAAAGTTAAGAAAGGTGCTATATAAATGCAGTTCCTTTGTTCTGTCAGGGTGTGTCTGGCCACTAATTTCAATGTTCAGACTGCATTGCATTAATTGTTAAGATTCATTCCTGACTGTTGCTTTATGACACGCCTGTGGCTCATTCTTAGCTCCAGTCAAGGTACAGTGCCAATCCCATTCTGTGTAAATACAGTACACGCTGCCTAATAGGCCATTAATGAGTCACTGATGTCTGGTACTGTTTGGCTCATTGTCAAGTGCAATGTGTACATTGCATTATCAAGAGCTGGACTGAACCATAAAATTCAGACGCCCTTTCCTACACAGTGTTGATGTACAACACTTTAATATTTTGTCCTGTACAATGTTGCCTTTTGTACAATGAACTCTTAGACCTCGGCTAGGTCCAGGGGAAATCCTGTCTCGGCCAGTTGGCCGGTTGCTTAATTTCTCATGTTGCACATGTGACTCAATCCCATTAATTGTACAATAGGAAGGGTTTCAATATATTCTGCTTTCCCCTCCTTTCTCCTCAATCTGAATTTATTGCTTCACTCCCTTTCTCTGACTCACTGAATGACTCATTGGTTAAGTCAGCGAATAGCTGAAACAACAGAGACAGTGAAGGTCCCAAGTTCAGCCCTGGCCTGTGCTGAATTCAATGCAGCATTGCTTCCATCATTGCCTTAAATCTCAAGAAACAGTAGCTGAGTTCACCCTAATGTCCTGACTGAACACAGGCCTCAACCATTGGAAACAGACTGTCAGGTCACAATCACCTTGATGTGTATGGGAGCTTGCTGTGTACAAGTTCCCCTCTTCTGTATGACAACAATTAAAAAAAAGATACTTCATTGGCTGTGAATTGCTGGAGGATGTTGTGAAGTTATGTTTCTGGTATTTAATCTTTGTCCAAGAAGGTTCTTCAGACATCTCTCTCTGTTACAGAAGAGATAATTGGTTGTATAGGGTGAGGCAAAAATGCGGGACAAGAAAAGGAAGCTGGTTTTCAAAAACTGGCATGAGATCATGAAAGGTGCTATATAAATGCAAGTTTGTCTTCCTTGTTGTGTTTTGCAAGGCTAAGTATAACTTAGGATCCCTACAATATGGAAACAGGCTCCTTCGGCCCAACAAGTCCACACCGACCCTCCAAAGAGTAACCCATCCAGACCCATTCCCCTGACTATGAGCGATTTAGCATAGCCAATTCACCTAACCTGCCATCTTTGGATTGTGGGAGGAAACCAGAGCAAACCCAGGCAGAGGATGTGCAAACTCCAGACAGACAGCTGCCAGAGGCTAAAATCGAACCCAGGTCTCTGGTGCTGTGAGGTAGCAGTGCTAATCACTGAGACACTGTACCGCCTTAAATATCTTGGATGCTGGCTATCAGACCTCTATTGTATCAATGACCAAACTAAAGGTAAATCCCACAAATTTCTATCAGGTACCAGCCCCTCGCAACAGAAGTGAAGTTGCCATGACATCAGTATTGCAACACATAATGAGAAAACACAGAATGAGGCCATTCACTCCATTGTGCCCTTACTGACTCTTTGAAAAGATTATCTCATTAATCTCCCCATTCCCTCTTCCCCCAGAGCCCTGCATTGTTAATTTCCTTTTCAAGTATTTAGTCAATTGCCTTTTGGAAATTGCTATTGAATCTGCCATCCTTTCAGGCAATAAATTCCAGATCATAACAACTCACTGTGTAAATTGAGAACTCCTCCACTTCCTTTCTTTATGAAAAATCCATGACCTCTGCTTACTGACTCCAACCTACTGACAGAACCCTTTGTGATTGGGGGACGCCTCCATTAAATCATCCCTTAACCCAGTTTCCCCACTATCCACTGACAGCAGTCATCAAGTGAACCGGGAGGGGGATGCTCACAGGGTGACAGCATGTTGTGGGGATGGAGGGGGCGGTGGTCGAGTTTAGAGAGCCTGAAGATGCAGGGAGCCTGTGGTGAGGGGGGAAGGGGGGGGGGGGTGTCTGTGGGAGGTGGGATCTGAAAGAAAAAGGAATTTGTCTTTAAAAAGAAAATCTGGAGCCTGGCATCTGGTTTGCATTTTTAAAAATTTGCTGACAGGCTCATCATAATCCGAGCTCTCCTACCCAGCACTTTAGTGTTTCCTTGTGAAGACTGTCAATGAATAATGATAGGGGGCCAAGGGGGTGACAGAGAGAGACACGGAGAGAACATTGTACAAAAAAAAAACCCGGAGCGATGGGAAGAGAATAGAATCGCTGAAACACTAAGGAATGTGGACTCCCAGTTGGGAATTGCAACAGTTGGATGGAAAGCCAGCCCCTCCCTACTGTGAGCCAGATGTGAATGACTGCTTCACACAGTTTCTGCCTGTGGTTAGTGAGTGGGTTCCGGTCACATTAAACACACAGAGTTACACTTGCCTTTAATTACGTACAGTCATCTCTCAACCACCACAACAGACAGAAAGATGAACACAACTTCCCTATCATCAGTGACAAGTTTTTTCTCCCTCACCCAGTGAGTGGGCTTTGAAAAAGCAGATTCTTGCCACAAAACACACGGGTAAACATTTCTCATCTCCTGCACTGCTTAAAGGAACATTGTCTTTGAGAAATCATGTTTCTCCCCTCAGCTTTTCTCTCTCACTACCAAACAAATCAGACAAGTGATTCATCCCCCCTCCCCCAATTCCCCCTCTGCATGACTCCCCCAATCCCTCCCCATGACCCCACTCCCTCCCCATCATATGAATATGATGGGCCATATATGGGCCAAATGCTGGCAAATGGGATTAGGGCAGATTGGGATGCCCGATCATCATGAACAAGTCAGACTGAAGGGTCTGTTTCTGGGCTGTGTAACTCTATGTCACTTCCACTCACTCCTCACATCTCTCACTGTGACCCCTATGACCCCCCCATTACTCCCACTCCCTCCCCATGACACCCCTC
>NC_057743.1:28436022-28437100 GCF_004010195.1 Chiloscyllium plagiosum
ATGACTCCCCCTCCCTCCCCATGACTCCGTCACTCCCTCCCCATGATCTCCCCACTCCCTCCACATGACCTCCCCCTCCCTCCCCATGACTCCACCTGTGCTCGGTTCCCTGCAATACCCTGCCCTTCCCAGACTGACCCCACAGCCCTTCTTTCACTCTCTGGAGTCAATCAGGTTTTCAGGGATTCATACGAACATTACTCAGTGCCTCTTGATCGGGCCCTGAATCTAGCCTGGCGGAAATTGGCACCGCCCTGTAAACGCAGCTGAAATTGCTCCCAGGATCTCTGTTCCAGGGAATCCACAGGGTAAGTGTCAGTGAGGTGTCGATCTGAGAGCCCATTGGTCTCCCTAGACAAGTGGTCGAGGGACTGAAGCCAGTGCCCAGAGGCTGATTTCAGGGAACCTGAGGCTGGGGCCTTTTCAGTTCCTTACAACTCCTTCTGACTATCTGTGAATTCACTGAGATCAACAGCCCAAGGCAATAAACTTAGTCTCTCAGTCCACTCCTTCCACATGGAATACACTTGGAAAACCAAACTCAACCCTGTCAACACGCAATGTGGGGGAAGGTTTGGGAGAGTAGCTCATTTTTCGAACTTGATTGCCATCAATCTCTAAAAGCCCTTGTTGCTGTCCGTTTGTTTACTCACCAGGACTGCATTACAGTTGGAACTGGCTAACGCACTGCACTCTGGCACTGGGCAGGTCTGACAACTTGCAATGAGCTCATTATCGACAGGAATGACAAGAAAATTACTCTAAAGAGCCCAGAAATGTTCCCACATTCTCCTCATCGAACTGAGGTTTAACATTCAGCTATAGCCTGTCTTTTTTTCATTTTATAAGGGACTTGTAGTTTTATACAGATACGTTTCTTCCCCCATTACAAATGTGCTGTTTCTGCCTATGCAATCAGGAAGGGCATCACTGCTGAACACCTTCCCCAAACATCTCCACAGACCCCCATTTAAAACCCCTCACACACCTGCATCATTGCCACAAAAACCCACACTCACAGCAGCTCCTCACACTCCCACAAATCACACATATAAACACGATAGCAACATACCACTGC
>NC_057743.1:28437495-28438669 GCF_004010195.1 Chiloscyllium plagiosum
CAAACATAGACTCTCGCAGAAACACAGACCCTAATGCAAACACAGTCCCTCACACAAACACAGTCACGCACAGAAACACAGACCCTCATGCAAACACAGTCCCTCACACAAACATAGACCCTCACACAAACACAGACCCGCAAAAACACAGACCCTAATGCAAACACAGTTCCTCACAGAAACACAGACCCTCACAGACCCACATGCAAACACAGTTCCTCACAGAAACACCATCCCTCACATAAACATAAACCCTCACATAAATGCAAATTCTCATACAAATGCAGACCCTACAAAAACACAAACCTTCACAAAAACACAGTCCGTCACACACACAAAATCTCACACGCGAGAGAAAATCCTTACACAAAAACACAAATATCCAAACCCTCTCACACCCATCAATTCCCACAGGGTTAGTGATGATATTTTACTAATTGACTGTTATAAAATACGTTAATATTAATGTTGTACAATGTAGAGAACCATTTATCAGGATCCAGCTAAACCTTCCCTTGGTGAATGAACTGCCCTTTCCATTCGAAGTCATTTGTACAGTTGTTATTCCATGCCCTCAGCCACATGGGTCAGACTTTTTATCGATATCTTCAATAAAATAGGAATAAATAGATGACAGAATTAGATGTGTCAGTATGATAAACGGGCACTGAGTAATTCAGTTCTGCAGCTTGCTGGTCTAACTCACTCTGCTGAACGGGAAGGAATGATTCCACAGAGTCTGATTATGTGTCTACAGAGGATGTGGGGGAGGGGAGATACAGAAAGGTAGGGGAGGATAAATTAATTACACATTTGATTCAAGGATTTCTCATGCACGTGAAAAAGCCCCAACCACCTCCAGTTGGTGAGAGCTCTGTGCTCAGTGAATTAGTGCCAGTTGGATAAAACAGGGGCTGTAGGAGAAAATTAACCAATGTTCCTGTACCACTCAAGTCATTCCTGGGGGATGCTGTGCATCTGTGTACCGAGCATGTTAAACAGGTGTTAGACATGCACGTTATATACATGTGGGTATAGTATATACCCAGCTAAAGGCATGAACTCTTTGGTGAATAGCTATTCCCCACCATATCCACCCCACACCCAGAACCCACCTTCCCCACATTGTCCACCCACTACCCAGACCCCACCTTCCCCACCTTGTCCACTCCCA